>NC_048572.1:10599828-10704828 GCF_013265735.2 Oncorhynchus mykiss
TGAGGGACAACCAGTGAAAAGTGCAATGTAATGTCGATAATATTTCCCATCTTGTTAAGTTTAGTCTTTCATACCATGTCATGTGTCTTCTCAGTCATGTTGAGACTGGTCTACTACCAGGTCATGTGTCTTCTCAGTCATGTTGAGACTGGTCTACTACAATTGCTTTAATGTATTGTTGTTCTCATTAATATTGTTGTTGTTAATGGTAATCCCATGTCCACTACTACTATTATTATTGCTGTTGGTCCCACCATTTATTTATATATAAATATATATTTTTATTTTCGACATGTATACTTTGACAATGTAAGTAATAATGAACTTGCCATGGCAATAAAGTCAATTTAATTTAATTTAATTGAGAGAGAGAGAGAGAGAGATAGACTGTGTGTGTTACAGAGAGAGACAGAGACTGTGTGTTACAGAGAGAGACAGAGACTGTGTGTGTTACAGAGAGAGACAGAGACTGTGTGTGTTACAGAGAGAGAGACTGTGTGTGTTACAGAGAGAGAGAGAATGTGTGTGTTACAGAGAGACAGAGACTGTGTGTTACAGAGAGAGAGAGAGAGAGACTGTGTGTTACAGAGAGAGAGAGACTGTGTGTGTTACAGAGAGACAGATACTGTGTGTCACAGAGAGAGAGAGAGACTGTGTGTGTTACAGACAGAGAAAGAGACTGTGTGTGTTACAGAGAGAGAGAGACTGTATGTGTTACAGAGAGAGAGACTGTGTGTTACAGAGAGAGACAGAGACTGTGTGTTACAGAGAGAGACAGAGACTGTGTGTGTTACAGAGAGAGACAGAGACTGTGTGTGTTACAGAGAGAGAGACTGTGTGTGTTACAGAGAGAGAGAGAATGTGTGTGTTACAGAGAGACAGAGACTGTGTGTTACAGAGAGAGAGAGAGAGACTGTGTGTTACAGAGAGAGAGAGACTGTGTGTGTTACAGAGAGACAGATACTGTGTGTCACAGAGAGAGAGAGAGACTGTGTGTGTTACAGACAGAGAAAGAGACTGTGTGTGTTACAGAGAGAGAGACTGTATGTGTTACAGAGAGAGAGACTGTGTGTTACAGAGAGAGACAGAGACTGTGTGTTACAGAGAGAGACAGAGACTGTGTGTTACAGAGAGAGACAGAGACTGTGTGTGTTACAGAGAGAGACAGAGACTGTGTGTGTTACAGACAGAGAAAGAGACTGTGTGTGTTACAGAGAGAGAGAGACTGTGTGTGTTACAGAGAGAGAGAGAGAGACTGTGTGTGTTACAGAGAGAGAGAGAGAGAGACTGTGTGTGTTACAGAGAGAGAGACTGTGTGTGTTACAGAGAAAGAGACTGTGTGTGTTACAGAGAGAGAGACTGTGTGTGTTACAGAGAAAGAGACTGTGTGTGTTACAGAGAGAGAGAGAGACTGTGTGTGTTACAGAGAGAGAGAGAGACTGTGTGTGTTACAGAGAGAGAGAGAGAGACTGTGTGTGTTACAGAGAGAGAGACTGTGTGTGTTACAGAGAAAGAGACTGTGTGTGTTACAGAGAGAGAGACTGTGTGTGTTACAGAGAAAGAGACTGTGTGTGTTACAGAGAGAGAGAGAGACTGTGTGTGTTACAGAGAGAGAGAGAGACTGTGTGTTACAGAGAGAGAAAGACAGGCTGTGTGTGTGACAGACAGACAGAGAGAGATTTTGCCTCTCCCCACTAGGACTGGCGAAGGGGGTTAGGTGTGGGGTTTGGGTTACAATTAGGTTAGTGTTACTATTTATATTCATGTGCAGGAGCACCACAATATTTTGATCTAATATTCTATAAGAGGAACAAGAGCTCCAGCAGGAGAGGATGTTGCTTGATGTGCTGGTACTCTCCTCCGGTGAGCGCCCGCCCAACTCAAGCACTGTGTGTGTGTGTGTGTGTGTGTGTGTGTGTGTGTGTGTGTGTGTGTGTGTGTGTGTGTGTGTGTGTGTGTGTGTGTGTCGGTCGTGCGTTAGGGGAAGGAGGTCACCTCAGCATTGCCAATGTTTGAAGAGTGAATTGAGGATATTATTGGAAGTGCAATAGTGCAACCACTTGGTACAGTAATAATGATTATAATGGATTATAGTTTGACTTTTTCCATGTGCTCGAAGTTCCTTAGTTACATAGATAGGGTCCCCAAAAACGACAAGACAGCCTATAGGGAGGAGGTCAGAGACCTTGCCGTATGGTGCCAGAATAACAACCTCTCCCTCAACGTGATAAAGAAAAAGGAGATGATTGTGGACTACAGGAAAAGGAGGACCGAGCACGCCCCCTTTCCCCTTTCTCATCGACAAGGCTGTAGTGGAGCAGGTTGAGAGCTCCTTGGTGTCCACATCACCAACAAACTATCATGGTCCAAACACACCAAGACAGTCGTGAAGAGGGCACGACAAAACCTATTCCCCCTCAGGAGACTGAAAAGATTTGGCATGGGTCCTGAGATCCTCAAAAGGTTCTACAGCTGCACCATCGAGAGCATCCTGCCTGACTGGTTGCATCACTGCCTGGTATGGCAACTGCTCGGCCTCCGACCGCAAGGCACTACAGAGGGTAGTGCGAACGGCCCAGTACATCACTGGGGACCAGCTTCCTGCCATCCAGGACCTCTATACCAGGGGGTGTCAAGGCCCTACCGCACGGCAAGCGGTACCGGAGCGCCAAATCTAGGTCCAAGAGGCTTCTAAACAGCTTCCACCCCCAAGCCATAAGACTCCTGAACATCTAGTCAAATGGCTACCCAGTCTAGTTGCATTGCCCCCCTTCTTTACACCACTGCTACTCTCTGTTGTCATCTATGCAGTCTCTTTAATGACTCTACCTACATGTACATATTACCTCAACTAACCGCACATTGACTCCGTATCGGTACACCCCTGTATATAGTCTTGCTATTGTTATTTTTTATTTTATTTTACTGCTTCCCTTTATTTTATTTCTTATTCTTATCTGTATTTTTTAAACTGCATTATTATTAAATGGCACCCTATTCCCTACATATTGCACCACTTTTGACCAGAGCATCATTGGCCCTGGTTAAAAGTAGTGTACTATTATATAGGGAATAGGGTGCCATTTGGAAATGGACACAGTGAAAGGGTCAGCCGACCTCATCCACTACCACATTATTTCAAATGAATACAAATACAATGGAAAAAACCACGGTTCATTAAGGGCGCGCTGTAACAAAACATTTTGGAACAGAAAATACAAATTAACACATCTTATTGGACAAGTTCAGTTAGAACCTCCCCTTTTCATGTCTGATGAACTGAGCCCAGACTCCATTTCATGTCTAATGAACTGAGCCCAGACTCCGTTTCATGTCTAATGAACTGAGCCCAGACTGTAACGGTTTTCGTCTGTATGAGAAGGAGAGTCGGACCAAAATGCAGCGTGTCGATTGCGATTCATGTTTAATGAAAAAACACACTAAACACAAACACTACAAAAACAATAAACGTAACGAAAACCTAAACAGCCTATCTGGTGAAAACACATAGACAGGAACAATCACCCACAAACACACAGTGAAACCCAGGCTACCTAAATATGGTTCCCAATCAGAGACAATGACGAACACCTGCCTCTGATTGAGAACCATATCAGGCCGAACATAGAACTGGACAAACTAGACATGTAACATAGAATGCCCACTCAGATCACACCCTGACCAACCAAAACATAGAAACATACAAAGTAAACTATGGTCAGGGTGTGACACAGACTCCGTTTCATGTCTAATGAACTGAGCCCAGACTCTGTTTCATGTCTAATGAACTGAGCCCAGATTACGTTTCATGTCTAATGAACTGAGCCCAGACTCCGTTTCATGTCTAATGAACTGAGCCCAGACTCGGTTTTATTCCGTTTCATGTCTAATGAACTGAGCCCAGACTCCGTTTCATGTCTAATGAACTGAGCCCAGACTCCGTTTCATGTCTAATGAACTGAGCCCAGACTCCGTTTCATGTCTAATGAACTGAGCCCAGACTCTGTTTCATGTCTAATGGACTGAGCCCAGACTCCGTTTCATGTCTAATGAACTGAGCCCAGATTCCGTTTCATGTCTAATGAACTGAGCCCAGACTCCGTTTCATGTCTAATGAACTGAGCCCAGACTCCATTTCATGTCTAATGAACTGAGCCCAGACTCCATTTCATGTCTGATGAACTGAGCCCAGACTCCATTTCATGTCTAATGAACTGAGCCCAGACTCCATTTCATGTCTAATGAACTGAGCCCAGACTCCATTTCATGTCTAATGAACTGAGCCCAGACTCCGTTTCATGTCTAATGGACTGAGCCCAGACTCTGTTTCATGTCTAATGAACTGAGCCCAGACTGCATTTCATGTCTAATGAACTGAGCCCAGACTCCATTTCATGTCTAATGAACTGAGCCCAGACTCCGTTTCATGTCTGATGAACTGAGCCCAGACTCCATTTCATGTCTAATGAACTGAGCCCCAGACGCCGTTTCACTCTGTTTCCTGACCAATGAACTGAGCCCAGATTGAACTGCCGCCAACAAAGCATCGATCTAATCTCAGTACACAGACAGATGTCCATCACACAGTAAACACAATCAAATCCCTTTACCCAAAGTCATGGACTTGGTCAGACATTCACCGTATCACCATGTAATCATAGAGAACATTAAGGGGCTGTTGCCAGTCGTAATGTTGACTAACCATTAGAGAAGTCATCTAAGCCCTTTGTTTGGTCTTACAGACTTCCAGGGACCCAGACGTCATAAAGAGCCTGAGACATGGGGCCTGAGCTTGCCCTCTCTGACCCCTGGGTCTTTCTGGAAAGGCTGTGCGATTAGTTCCTCATTCCCCCGGGTTAGTCCCTGTGTCTGGGTCAGTGACAGTGTTCTGCTGGCTGGGGTTTTAAGGTGTTAAAGAGCTCCAGGGTTTTTAGTTATAAGGGTTGACTCCCGAGGCCATGATAGAGGGAGTGTGAATGTGGGGCAGCTGTTGTGGGTAGGTTGGAGGGGTGGATGGGTGGAGGGTGACCTCTTCTTGGGGTCCTCCGTGACCTTAAACCCGAGCTGTCCTTAGGCGCTTGCCACCCTCAATGACATCATCATGTCAGGCTGTTACACCAGAGTCAACTCAGCACACACACACGCACGCACGCACGCACGCACACACACACACACACACACACAGAAAGACACACATACTAGTTCCTCTCTCTCTCCATCTCAAAATAGATTGAGGGTATGAAGGAGTGTGGTAAATGAAATAGGTCTGCAGATGAAATTCTGTCTCCATGACATCACTACGGGTCTGTTTTCCTGTTGGCCAGCAGTGGGGCAGTGTGCCAGATGCAGTGTTGGCCACCTGCTAATAGAGGGAGGGAGAGAGGGAGCAGAGGGAGACAAATAGAGAGATTGGTGGAGAGAAAGCAGGAGAGGAAGAGAAAACGGGTACATTGACCGCTGACAATAGATAATGTGAGTGTGTTTGTATATACGCATATTTGTGTGTCTATGCACACGTGTGTGTGTGTGTGTGTGTGTGTGTGTGTGTGTGTGTGTGTGTGTGTGTATTCACGCATGCTTGTTGGCGGTCTCCAATCAGACTGGTAGTGTCAGAGAAGGAAATCCCCTCACACACCCAGTACAGTACATTAGCATAATCCCATCCACTTGAATCGTTGTCATGGTTACGCTCCACACACTCTAGGAACTTCCCTACTGGGGATTTAATCATGTTAGCTTCAGAAATAAGCTGATGTTTTTAGCATGTTTCTGATGATACTCATCTTGGAGAGATACCTTACAGCATTGTTGTAGCATGGGCACTGAAGTAACGTAATGCAACAACATACCCAGTGAGCACAAGACCTTTAAAATACAGTAGGTCTTTGGAACTATTTTCAACCAAGAAATTCATATTTTCAACATATTTTCAACATCTTTTCAACGTCTTTTGCTCATAAGGAATTCCACTTACCTCATGTTCTGAACCTAACATGATTGTGTCCCATCACTCACGACTGAAGGAATGATGCATTCCACTGGCTATTTGTTCAGTTCCATGTTTTCTAGAAATTATGTAAACATCTGCTTATCATTGCTCTAATCTTAAAAGGTTGCCTAAAGCGGCTCTTCAGAAAATGCACGTTGAAAAGAGACACAGTGGTTAGTGTTTAGAGTGTTGGGCCAGTCACCGAAAGGTTGCTGGATCGAATCCCCAAGCTGATGTTCTGCCCCTGAACAAGGCAGTTAACCCACTTTTCCCTGGTAGGCCGTCATTGAAAATAAGAAGTTGTTCTTAATTGACTTGTTAAATAAAGAAACAGTTCGGTACAAGGTTCCATATAATTGGCTTTGTGTGTAATGTGGTCGGCTGAAACACGCTTGAGTGTTGAGTAACCTTGCCGGAGACCTGAAAACTTCCAATAGCTCCCTAACATAATGCCTAGGCTTTATCTGAGGGCCTAGCCAAAACTCTCTTGAGGCAGGAGACGTCAGTTCCAACACCCTAAATCAAATGAGGAATAGGCTGAAATAACCTCAGGCTTCACCCCGAGCTAATGCCTAGGCTTTAGCTCAGATGGCAAACACAGTCTCGTGGACCGGGTTCAAATCCCTGGTTGGACACGTGGAATACAGAGAAAATAACCTCAGTGTTCTCTACTAAATCAGATAGATAAACTACCAAACACCCTAACCCTGCAACCTCCAAAGAAAATGGAGACATTTGGCTAAAAGCAGGTCACAGAGATGATGGAGTGTGTTGCCCTTTTAAATATGGAGTGTGTTGCCGTTTTCAGCATGGAGTGTGTTGCCGTTTTCAGCATGGAGTGTGTTGCTGTTTTCAGTATGGAGTGTGTTGCCGTTTTCAGTATGGAGTGTGTTGCCGTTTTCAGTATGGAGTGTGTTGCCCTTTTAAATATGGAGTGTGTTGCCGTTTTCAGTATGGAGTGTGTTGCCGTTTTCAGTATGGAGTGTGTTGCCGTTTTCAGTATGGAGTGTGTTGCCGTTTTCAGTATGGAGTGTGTTGCCGTTTTCAGTATGGAGTGTGTTGCCGTTTTCAGTATGGAGTGTGTTGCCCTTTTAAATATGGAATGTGTTGCTGTTTTCAGTATGGAGTGTGTTGCCGTTTTCAGTATGGAGTGTGTTGCCGTTTTCAGTATGGAGTGTGTTGCCCTTTTAAATATGGAGTGTGTTGCCGTTTTCAGTATGGAGTGTGTTGCCGTTTTCAGTATGGAGTGTGTTGCCCTTTTAAATATGGAGTGTGTTGCTGTTTTCAGTATGGAGTGTGTTGCCCTTTTAAATATGGAGTGTGTTGCCGTTTTCAGTATGGAGTGTGTTGCCCTTTTAAATATGGAGTGTGTTGCCGTTTTCAGTATGGAGTGTGTTGAACAGTAACGGAACCAGTCTGTGTTGACTTAGCTGTCTATTGAAATAATCTCTCTGAGTTTCACTATAGGCCTAAACTGTCTCAGATGAGCCTAAGTGTTTTAATGTGCAACATGAGGCCCTCAGCTAGACTGTACAGTACCCCACACAGCCAACCTCTCACTCACATACGCATGCAAATGTGCATGTGAAAATGGACACACGTGGCACACACAAACGCACCCTTTAACTCCCGAGTGGCGCAGCGGTCTAAGGCATCTTAGCGCTAGAGGCATCACTACAGACCCTGGTTTGATTCCAGGCTGTATCACAACCGGCCGTGATTAGGAGTCCCATAGGGCGGCACACAATTGGCCCAGCGTCATCCTGGTTAGGGTTTGGCCGGTGTAGTCCGTCATTGTAAATAAGAATTTGTTTTTAACTGACTTGCCTGGTTAAATACATAAATAACAGTGTCACGAAGAGCCCCCCCCCCCCCCCCTCCACAGACTTCCTGTGTGTGATCTTCAGAGAGAGGAAGTAAGGTCGCTGTTGAAAGGCGTTCTAGATCACCATCGACTCACAGCTAGCGTACGACATCGCTAAGCGATGTGGGCCTAATTTATGACTTCTTATCCAATTAAGCCCTACTACCTATAAGGTGAACTAGTGTTGACCAGAGCCCCATAGTTAGTGCACCGTGTAGGGAATAGTGTACCATTTGGGATGCAGACCCTGATTCCATCGCAGCAGATTGGCATCAATCGTCATTTTCATCCGCCAAACAGAGGAATCCAGACAGAGGACCCAGTGGGATTACAAACAGCATAGCCAGGGCCGGCCCTAGGCATCGGGGACGTAAGTGACTGCATGAGCGACCGACAACGTTGAGAGTTTGACTGGTAGAATACACAAGGTGCAGTTTGTTAGTCATCCTCACTGAGATATCATATTAACATGGCATAAATCATGGCAAATGTGTAGAATTTCAAGAAATTAGCTTTCTCTCAGCCCCATGGATAATTTGTAAAAATGTTGTAAAAAATGTTTTATAATATTGCACGATCTTTTCTCCACCAATGGCAACATATATAAAAATGCAGCAAACTGGCTTTAAAATGGCAACATTTTCTCTCCGCCTCATTGTAAAATGTGTAGAATTGCAGGAAATGAATTGTAAAATATATATTTTTGATTTACACCATCAAGAGGGGGCCAGTAAAATGCAACATTTTGTCCCCCAAAAGGCCAGGCTCTGAGCCCTGAGCATAGTTTACAGTACCAGGCTGGGTGTATGTGTGTTCATGTGTATGTGTGTTCATGTGTGTGTGTGTGTTCATGTGTATGTGTGTTTGTGTGTTTGTGTGTGTTCATGTGTATGTGTGTTTGTGTGTGTTCATGTGTATGTGTGTTTGTGTGGGTTCATGTGTATGTGTGTTTGTGTGTGTGTGTGTGTTCATGTGTATGTGTGTTTGTGTGTGTTCATGTGTATGTGTGTTTGTGTGTGTGTGTGTGTTCATGTGTATGTGTGTGTGTGTGTGTTCATGTGTATGTGTGTTTGTGTGTGTTCATGTGTATGTGTGTCCATGTGTATGTGTGTTCATGTGTATGTGTGTTCATGTGTTCATGTGTGTGTGTGTGTGTGTTCATGTGTTCATGTGTGTGTGTGTGTTCATGTGTATATGTGTTTGTGTGGGTTCATGTGTATGTGTGTTTGTGTGTGTGTGTGTTCATGTGTATGTGTGTTTGTGTGTGTTCATGTGTATGTGTGTCCATGTGTATGTGTGTTCATGTGTATGTGTGTTCATGTGTTCATGTGTGTGTGTGTGTTCATGTGTATGTGTGTTCATGTGTATGTGTGTTCATGTGTATGTGTGTTCATGTGTATGTGTGTTCATGTGTTCATGTGTTTGTGTGTGTCCATGTGTATGTGTGTTTGTGTGTGTCCATGTGTATGTGTGTCCATGTGTATGTGTGTTCATGTGTATGTGTGTCCATGTGTATGTGTGTTTGTGTGTGTCCATGTGTATGTGTGTGCATCTGCAGCTGCGTTAAACTGTCATGGCCTCACATCCACTACATGTGTGTAACTGTACCGACTACACAACACTGGAGTTCTTCGAAGGAGCATAGATGTGTGCTTACTTCCTGTGTCACGGCCTGGGTCCTGGATGACATCACAGCCCGTCACCAGCTGAGTTTGATTGGCAGGCGCTCGGTTTGTTTATCTTCCAAGCTGGGAGTCTATTTCCTGAGCTCCCTTTGTTTTTAGACGTCTGGTAAAATAAAAAGTCCCTTTAAACGTTGTGTTTACATTTCATGAGGGTTTAGAGGGTTTCCACAAAACCATCACACAGTGGGTGGATAATAAACTGGGACCGAGTTTCTAATGGTACTGGGATTTATAAACAGAGAATCCCCCCCCCCCCCCCCCCCCCCCCCCACACACACACACACACACACACACACAGACACGAGTCCTGGCCTGCTAGCATATTAGCGAGTTAGCACTTGGGATCAAACGTCTTCGGAATCAGGGCCTATCGTTATACTTAAAAGGGGGTTTATGGAAAAGTGTGTGTGTGTCGAGCGACTCAGTTCAGAATGCACCGCACCTCAATATGGCCGTGTTAATTTGTTGCCATACTAAAACAAACGGACACAGGGAGGTTGTAGCTGCCAATCAGAAAAACACTCATTTTCGCTATACTAAACGTTTCGAAACCATTTTATACCCTAATGAACATGACCCAGTATTAACACAACCCTTTGGCTGCCATGTTGTTTTAAGGGGGACAAGGGTATCTAAAGCAGAGAGGAAGAGGTGAAGCAGGGGAGTTTACTCTGCCCAAAATCTGTCCACACATTTTTGTTGTTGTATGGAGGTCAGTGAGAGACTGCCGAATGTGGTCAACAGAAAATGTAATAGCTAATTTGCTACATGAGGCTTATTTGATATAAGAGACGTTTTGTAATAGTTTGGTTGTTTCCAGGACACTGATATAATAGACGTTTTGTAATGGTTCGGTTGTTTCCAGGACACTGATATAATAGACGTTTTGTAATAGTTTGGTTGTTTCCAGGACACTGATATAATAGACGTTTTGTAATAGTTTTTGTTGTTTCCAGGACACTGATATAATAGACGTTTTGTAATAGTTCGGTTGTTTCCAGGACACTGATATAATAGACGTTTTGTAATAGTTTGGTTGTTTCCAGGACACTGATATAATAGACGTTTTGTAATAGTTCGGTTGTTTCCAGGACACTGATATAATAGACGTTTTGTAATAGTTTTGGTTGTTTCCAGGACACTGATATAATAGACGTTTTGTAATGGTTCGGTTGTTTCCAGGACACTGATATAATAGACGTTTTGTAATAGTTTGGTTGTTTCCAGGACACTGATATAATAGACGTTTTGTAATAGTTTTGGTTGTTTCCAGGACACTGATATAATAGACGTTTTGTAATAGTTCGGTTGTTTCCAGGACACTGATATAATAGACGTTTTGTAATGGTTCGGTTGTTTCCAGGACACTGATATAATAGACGTTTTGTAATAGTTTGGTTGTTTCCAGGACACTGATATAATAGACGTTTTGTAATAGTTTGGTTGTTTCCAGGACACTGATATAATAGACGTTTTGTAATAGTTTGGTTGTTTCCAGGACACTGATATAATAGACGTTTTGTAATAGTTTGGTTGTTTCCAGGACACTGATATAATAGACGTTTTGTAATAGTTTTTGTTGTTTCCAGGACACTGATATAATAGACGTTTTGTAATAGTTCGGTTGTTTCCAGGACACTGATATAATAGACGTTTTGTAATAGTTTGGTTGTTTCCAGGACACTGATATAATAGACGTTTTGTAATAGTTCGGTTGTTTCCAGGACACTGATATAATAGACGTTTTGTAATAGTTTTGGTTGTTTCCAGGACACTGATATAATAGACGTTTTGTAATGGTTCGGTTGTTTCCAGGACACTGATATAATAGACGTTTTGTAATAGTTTGGTTGTTTCCAGGACACTGATATAATAGACGTTTTGTAATAGTTTTTGTTGTTTCCAGGACACTGATATAATAGACGTTTTGTAATAGTTCGGTTGTTTCCAGGACACTGATATAATAGACGTTTTGTAATAGTTTTGGTTGTTTCCAGGACACTGATATAATAGACGTTTTGTAATAGTTTGGTTGTTTCCAGGACACTGATATAATAGACGTTTTGTAATAGTTTTGGTTGTTTCCAGGACACTGATATAATAGACGTTTTGTAATAGTTTTGGTTGTTTCCAGGACACTGATATAATAGACGTTTTGTAATAGTTTTGGTTGTTTCCAGGACACTGATATAATAGACGTTTTGTAATAGTTTTGGTTGTTTCCAGGACACTGATATAATAGACGTTTTGTAATAGTTTGGTTGTTTCCAGGACACTGATATAATAGACGTTTTGTAATGGTTCGGTTGTTTCCAGGACACTGATATAATAGACGTTTTGTAATAGTTTGGTTGTTTCCAGGACACTGATATAATAGACGTTTTGTAATGGTTCGGTTGTTTCCAGGACACTGATATAATAGACGTTTTGTAATAGTTTGGTTGTTTCCAGGACACTGATATAATAGACCTTTTGTAATAGTTTTGGTTGTTTCCAGGACACTGATATAATAGACGTTTTGTAATGGTTTGGTTGTTTCCAGGACACTGATATAATAGACGTTTTGTAATAGTTTTGGTTGTTTCCAGGACACTGATATAATAGACGTTTTGTAATGGTTTGGTTGTTTCCAGGACACTGATATAATAGACGTTTTGTAATGGTTTGGTTGTTTCCAGGACACTGATATAATAGACGTTTTGTAATAGTTTGGTTGTTTCCAGGACACTGATTTAATAGACGTTTTGTAATAGTTTTGGTTGTTTCCAGGACACTGATATAATAGACGTTTTGTAATGGTTCGGTTGTTTCCAGGACACTGATATAATAGACGTTTTGTAATAGTTTTGGTTGTTTCCAGGACACTGATATAATAGACGTTTTGTAATAGTTTTGGTTGTTTCCAGGACACTGATATAATAGACGTTTTGTAATAGTTTTGGTTGTTTCCAGGACACTGATATAATAGACGTTTTGTAATGGTTTGGTTGTTTCCAGGACACTGATATAATAGACGTTTTGTAATGGTTTGGTTGTTTCCAGGACACTGATATAATAGACGTTTTGTAATAGTTTGGTTGTTTCCAGGACACTGATATAATAGACGTTTTGTAATAGTTTGGTTGTTTCCAGGACACTGATATAATAGACGTTTTGTAATAGTTTGGTTGTTTCCAATGCACTGGAGGCACGTGGCATTTCGGGCACCTTTGTGCCTGTTGTTCACACCCGTATCTTTGAGGACATGTATTTCCTTTGTTTGATTGGTCACTCGACCATCTTGTCAATTTACTTTGTTTAAAGCCATTCTTCGGTTGTATTCCATATTGTGCTGGGGCACTTTAGGAGCCTGAATGGGCATTATCTGCCAACTGTTGAGAATGAGGAGTGACTGCAGAGCTGGCAGGGTTCCACATTACAAGCCCCAGTACCATGGCTGCTTTCCTCCCTCCCACACTGGGCCTGCTGCCAAGCCCTCCCGCAAGCTAACCCACCACTAACCTCCACCCCACCCAGTTGTAGCAGTACACTCCGTAAACTCACACATATCACCCCTTAACCACTGTCACACTCGCTCCTCTCTCTCTCCTTACCACCATCTTCCCTCCCTTTTACTCTCTCTCCCTCCCTTACCACCAGCCCTCTGTTCCACATCATTCCTGGGGGGAGACTGGTTCCATCTAATCCCATAATAAGACACTGAGCTGTCCAGGAAAAAAGATAACTTTCCTCTGGTAAATTCCATACTTGCCTCTCCTCCCTTCTTCTTTCTCCAACTGGAGGCAAGATGACACTTAGTGCCCCTGAACCCCTTGGCCACTTGCCTTTGTCTTTCTTTAGGATATCTGTCTCTGTCTCTCTCTGTCTGTTTCTCTGTCTCTGTCTCTCTGTCTCTGTCTCTCTCTCTCTCTGTTTCTCTGTCTCTGCCTCTGTCTCTGTCTCTGTCTCTCTGTCTCTGTCTCTCTGTCTCTGTCTCTCTCTGTCTGTCTTTCACTCAGTCTGTCTCTGTCTCTCTGTCTCTGTCTCTCTCTGTCTCTGTCTCTCTGTCTCTGTCTCTCTCTGTCTCTGTCTGTCTCTGTCTGTCTCTGTCTCTGTATCTCTCTCTCTGTCTCTGTCTCTCTCTGTCGCTGTCTCTGTCTCTGTATCTCTCTCTCTGTCTGTCTCTGTCTCTCTCTGTCTCTGTTTCTCTCTGTCTCTCTCTATCTCTCTGTCTCTGTCTGTCTCTGTCTGTCTCTCTCTGTCTCTGTCTCTCTCTCTCTGTCTCTGTCTCTCTCTGTCTCTGTCTCGCTCTGCCTCTGTCTGTCTCTGTCTGTCTCTGTCTCTGTATCTCTCTCTCTGTCTCTGTCTCTCTCTGTCGCTGTCTCTGTCTCTGTATCTCTCTCTCTGTCTGTCTCTGTCTCTCTCTGTCTCTGTTTCTCTCTGTCTCTCTCTATCTCTCTGTCTCTGTCTGTCTCTGTCTGTCTCTCTCTGTCTCTGTCTCTCTCTCTCTGTCTCTGTCTCTCTCTGTCTCTGTCTCGCTCTGCCTCTGTATCTCTCTCTCTCTCTCTCTCTCTATTTTTTCCAGGGTGTTTCTGTAGGGGCCCCTGTGCCTCAGCAGACACATGGCTCTTTACTGTGAAGACCACACACACACACACACACACACACACACACACACACACACACACACACACACACACACACACACACACACACACACACACACACACACACACACACACACACACACATACACAGTCAGCATTGAATTGACTACTGTATTGTTACATTCATATCCCCAGTAGATAATATGTAATTTAATATGCTTGTGGTAGGATTCGTCTCCTTTTACCCACAATAAACTGCATGCCATTGAAATTGTCTGCAACATGTGTGATAAACATCTTCATTGTAATAAGTAGCAGTGAACCAGATGACACCACACTCTTAGGAGAAAAGGGTGCTATCTAGAAGCTAAAAGGGTTCTTCAATTGTCTCCCCATAGGAGAACCCTTTGAATAACCCTTTTTGGTTCCAGGTAGAACCCTTTGAGTTCCATGTAGAAACCTTTCCACAGAGAGTTCTACATGGAACCCCAAAAAAGGTTCTACCTGGAACCAAAAAGGGTTCACCTATGGGGACAACCCTTTTGGAAGCTGTTTTTTAAGAGTGTAGCCTACGTTGTGAAACCAGTGCTTACTATACACATTGACATGGTGACTCTGTTTGCCTCCCAAATGGCACCCTTTTCCTTTTAGTTCACTACTTTATACCAGGGGCCTATGCGTTCACTTAGGATGCAGCCTTTCACTACATACCCATCAGCGATACAGAGGTGTTTCTCCCCCTGTTACATACAGGTCACTGTGTGGTTGCAAGAGGAAGGGTCATGGCTAAGTGTGTGTGCGTGTGTGTGTGTGTGTGTGTGTGTGTGTGTGTGTGTGTGTGTGTGTGTGTGTGTGTGTGTGTGTGTGCGTGTGCGTGCGTGCGTGTGTGTGTGCATGTGCACGTGCGTGTCCAAGGCTGTGTGTGTGGAAATCACTAAGCTGGGTTATCAGCACTAGGAGCATGAGAAACTGGAACAGATAGAGAGAGGTGCACAGAGTTGGAGCGAGAGAGAGAGATGGAAAGAGCTACAGGAGAAGAGAGGAAGGAGTCCTGGTGAAAGAACATAGGATGTATAGTTTGTTGCTGAGGGAAACCCAAGAGAAGGAGGTGTTTGGGTTTTACCACAGTTCTGTTTGGTCTCTCTGATAACTTGGTTACTAATTACATCTCCTACAACAGTGTTCCAATATAGATACTGATTAGAGTGGCCTTATAGGTCACTATGTTAAAATGACTATCATTTGTTCCAATTTCCTGGTTAAATTAAGCTAAAATATGAAATAAAAAATGATACCTAGTAAAGTAGAGGAGTAAAGCAGGTGAGCAAAAAAGGGAGGTGTGAGGTGGGGGAGTTAGGGACATTTATGACAACTTGTTCTCAACTGACCCACCTGGTTAAATAAAGGTAAATAAAGGTGAAATAACATTTTAAAAAGTAGTATTTACGGCAGGAAAGGGAGGTGTGAGCAGTGTTGGAAAAAGTACCCAATTGTCATAAAGTAAAGACACTTTGGGGAAAATCCCCAAACAACAGATGGACTGTCTAGAACCTAAATCCTTTCTTTACTAATCCTCTACTATTAAAGTTGCCCCTAGACTCTGATCTTAGGTCAGTTTTTCATTTATCCCACTAATTGTTAAGGTTAGGACTGGGGGAAGGGAAGCTGATGCTAGATCTGTACCTAGGGGAATTTCACCTCGGAGCGGAGGAATGACGCCCTTCTCTCTGGACAAACACGCAAAAAGACCAAATGTACGGTGTCCATATTAGGACAGGCTCAGAGGCAACTTCTGCTTAAACTTAAACGTTCTGCTGAAATTGAAAGAGGTTGTGCTGAAGCTGTGGGTGTCCTAAAATGGACACTGTACACTGGAGTTAAAGTGACCTAGGCTGGGTTTACTTAGAAGGCTTGTGTCTAATTTAGGAGATGGCCATTTTGGGTTACTGGTGTCTATTTTCTAAAATGGAATTCCGTACTCCTTCCATAAATCTTTTAGACAAAGTGAAGAGGGAGAATGTCTCAGGGTAGGCCCGGGGCTCAAACACCCTGTCAACTGTGGCAACGGGTGGCTGAATTATAGGGTTGAATGTCTCAGGGTAGGCCTGGGGCTCAAACACCCTGTCAACTGTGGCAACGGGTGGCTGAATTATAGGGTTGAATGTCTCAGGGTAGGCCCGGGGCTCAAACACCCTGTCAACTGTGGCAACGGGTGGCTGAATTATAGGGTTGAATGTCTCAGGGTAGGCCCGGGGCTCAAACACCCTGTCAACTGTGGCAACGGGTGGCTGAATTATAGGGTTGAATGTCTCAGGGTAGGCCCGGGGCTCAAACACCCTGTCAACTGTGGCAACGGGTGGCTGAATTATAGGGTTGAATGTCTCAGGGTAGGCCCGGGGCTCAAACACCCTGTCAACTGTGGCAACGGGTGGCTGAATTGTAGGGTTGAATGTCTCAGGGTAGGCCCGGGGCTCAAACACCCTGTCAACTGTGGCAACGGGTGGCTGAATTGCACAGCACTACCACACTACCACTAGACCAGACTAGCACTATTACTACTACGACTACGACTACTATGACTACGACTACTACTACAACTACTCACGTTTGGAGGAAACCTGCCACCATCCCTATGGTGAAGCATTTTGTTCACAGCATCATGCTGTGGGGATGTTTTTCAGCGGCAGGGACTGGGAGACTAGTCAGGATTGAGGGAAGGATGAACGGAGCAAAGTACAGAGAGATCCTTGATGAAAACTTGCTCCAGAGCTCTCAGGACTTCAGACTGGGGCGAAGGTTCAACTTCCAACAGGACAACGACCCTAAGCACACAGCTAAGACAATGCAGGAGTGGCTTTGGGACAAGTCTCTGAAAGTCCTGGCATTGAACCTGATCGAACATCTATGGAGAGACCTGAAAATAGCTGTGCACTGATACTCCCATCCAACCTGACAGAGCTTTAGAGGATATGCAGAGAAAAATGCAGAGAAAAAACTCCCCAAATACAGATCTGCCAAGCTTGTAGCAAGAAGTCTTGAGGATGAGACTTGAGGAAGTAATCGCTGCCAAAGGTGCTTCAACAAAGTAAAGGATCTAAATACTTATGCAATGTGATATCAGCATTTTATTTTTTATACATTTTTATAAATTTGCAAATATATATATATCTAAAAACGTGTTTTTGTTTTGTCATTATGGGGTATTGTGTGTAGATTGATGAGGGGGGAAACAACAATTGAATCCATTTTATAATAAGGCTATAATGTAAAAAAATATTGCAATAGTCAAGGGGGCTGACTACTTTCGACATGTGAACTAAAATGGAATAATGGAATAATGTGTTCCTGAACAAAGGGGAGGGGGGGGGGGGGGGGAGTAACAGTCCACCTGGTGTGGCCACCAGCTGCATTAAGTACTGCAGTGCATCTCCTCCTCATGGACTGCACCAGATTTGCCAGTTCTTGCTGTGAGATGTTACCCCGCTCTTCCACCAAGGCACCTGTAAGTTCCCGGACATTTCTGGGGGGAATGGCCCTAGCCCTCACCCCCCGATCCAACAAGTCCCAGACGTGCTCAATGGATCTGAGATCCGGGCTCTTCGCTGGCCATGGCAGAACACTGACATTGCTGTCTTGCAGGAAATCACGCACAGAACGAGCAGCATGGCTGGTGGCATTGTGATGCTGGAGGGTCATGTCAGTATGAGCCTGCAGTAAGGGTACCACATGAGGGAGGAGGATGTCTTCCCTGTAACGCACAGTGTTGAGATTGCCTGCAATGACAACAAGCTCAATCCGATGATGCTGTGACACACTGCCCCAGACCATGACGGACCCTCCACCTCCAAATCGATCCCGCTCCAGAGTACAGGCCTTCAACGATAAATGTGAATCCGACCATCACCCCTGGTGAGACAAAACCGCGACTTGTCAGTGAAGAGCACTTTTTGCCAGTCCTGTCTGGTCCAGTGACGGTGGGTTTGTGCCCATAGGCAATGTTCAATAATTGTTTATGGTTCACTGAACAAGCATGGGACACCTGAAAAGGGATGTTTCTTTTTTTGCTGAGTTTAGTAAGCAAAAAAGTGTTAAAGTGTTAAAGATTTGAGATTCTTCAAATAGCTATCATTTGCCTTGATGACAGCTTTGCACACTCTTGGCATTCTCTCAACCAGCTTCATGAGGTAGTTACCTGGAATGCATTTCAATTAACAGGTGTGCCTTCTTAAAAGTAAATTTGTGGATTTTCTTTCCTTCTTAATTCCAATCAGCCAATCAGTTGTCTTGTGAGAAGGTGGGGTGGGTATACAGAAGATAGCCCGATAGTCCATATTATGGCAGAACAGCTCAAATAAGCAAAGACAAACGACAGTCCATCATTACTTTAAGTCATGAAGTTCATTCAATACGGAACATTACAAGAACTTTGAAAGTTTCTTCAAGTCTGGTTTGGGCTTAGTGGGACTATCATTTGTGTTTCAACAGGACAATGAGCTAACACACCTCCAGGCTGTGTAAGGACAATTTTACCAAGAAGGAGAGTGATGGAGTGCTGCATCAGATGACCTGGCCTCTACAATCCCCCGACCTCAACCAAATTGAGATGGTTTGGGATGAGTCGGACTGCAGAGTGAAGGAAAAGCAGCCAACAAGTGCTCAGCATATGTGGGCACTCCTTCAAAACTCCTTCAAAACTGTTTGAAAAGCATTCCAGGTGAAGCTGGTTGAGTGTGCAAAGCTGTCATCAAGGCAGAGGGTGGCTATTTTAAGAACACTTTTTTGGTTACTACATGATTCCATATGTGTTGTTTCATAGTTTTGATTCTTCACTATTATACTACAATGTAGAAAATAGTAAAAATAAAGAAAAAAAAAAACTTAAATGAGTAGGTGTTCTAAAACTTTTGACCGGTAGTGTACATAACATTGCGCCCCTTGCTCTCTCTTCATGGTACTCACATTTATATAACAAATCACTGCAATGAAAATGCCCTTAATATGGAGTCATATGGAGTCCCTTAGGACTGAACTCAACCTGCAGGCTGGCAAAATAACCCTCAGTATTTGTCCTGGCCAGACGGCCCAGACTGTCATTTGCGGCTGGTCAGCGGTTCTAGCTGATCCCAGCAATAATCAATACTTTTACTGGGCTGAGTCAGCAGAAGAGGAGCCGGACAGCCATCGATCAGGTTGTAACGGGATTGGAATGTATTGCTGCCCTGCCCAAGGTTACAGAGAGGTTCAAAGGGGGAGGGGGGGTGGGGTGGGGGGGTTCTTAAAGGGGACGAGGGGGTATGTGACCAGTTTGACCATAGAATTGAGCACACCCACACACACGCACTCACGCAGACACACCCAGCCTTGGGCATGGACACACACAGCTTTGGACACACACACACACACACACACACACACACACACACACACACACACACACACACACACACACACACACACTTAGCCATGACCCTTCCTCTTGCAACCACACAGTGACCTGTATGTAACAGGGGGAGAAACACCTCTGTATCGCTGATGGGTATGTAGTGAAAGGCTGCATCCCAAATGAACGCATAGGCCCCTGGTATAAAGTAGTGAACTAAAAGGAAAAGGGGTGCCATTTGGGAGGCAAACAGAGTCACCATGTCAATGTGTATAGTAAGCACTGGTTTCACAATGTAGGCTACACTCTTAAAAAACAGGTTCCAAAAGGGTTGTCCCCATAGGTGAACCCTTTTTGGTTCCAGGTAGAACCTTTTTTGGGGTTCCATGTAAAACTCTCTGTGGAAAGGTTTCTACATGGAACTCAAAGGGTTCTACCTGGAACCAAAAAGGGTTATTCAAAGGGTTCTCCTATGGGGAGACAATTGAAGAACCCTTTTAGCTTCTAGGTAGCACCCTTTTCTCCTAAGAGTGTGGTGTCATCTGGTTCACTGCTACTTATTACAATGAAGATGTTTATCACACATGTTGCAGACAATTTCAATGGCATGCAGTTTATTGTGGGTAAAAGGAGACGAATCCTACCACAAGCATATTAAATTACATATTATCTACTGGGGATATGAATGTCACAATGCAGTAGTCAATTCAATGCTGACCGTTTGTGCGTGTGTGTGTGTCGTGACAGGGCTCGGGGACAAATGGCCATGGGTTACGACCAGTAGGGGTTAAAGTTCATGGGTCATTGGGTCGAGACCTAGTCTTGTGTCTTCTCTGTCTCTCTTTCCAGACAGAAATGAACCAGCCCCAACATTATACCCATTGCCACGATGGCCTATTAAGTTAATGGCCATCAGGGAAGAGACAGAGTCTGCTCATGGGGCCGGTCATCCATCACTTGTCTGTGATTGGTGTGTCAAAATGTAAAATGTGAACTTTTGCCATAAACAGAGGTTGGCTTTAAAATGTTGGCCAGTTTGCTATACCAGGAAAATAATCCTGCAGCAACAAGAAATGTGAATTATTATGTGGATTATAGTTACAGTTTTTGCCGATTGCTTACACACTGAAAGTGAATGCCTAGACAGAAGCATCAAACCCTTAACTTTGGTAACCATGCCTTAAACAAAGGCACCAAAAGTACAAACTCATTTTCTGCTTTGCATTTTGTTTGCAATTCTGCAACACACCTTGCAAAACACTACACACTGTTTCTTACATGACACTTCGTTCAAGAATGAAATATTTTGCAATCATTGGAAAACACTTTATTCAAAATGCCAAAACACACCTGAAAATGGCAACACACACACACACACACACACACACACACACACACACACACACACACACACACATGAAAACAGTCTGAGCCTTAGCACTACATATAGACCTCAGGTAAGATCACCTCTTTTGTGAGAACTTTGCAAACATGGAGGCAGTGAGAGGAAGTGGAAGAGGAGGAGGACAAGAACAAAGATGGGGAACAGGCAATAGACGGAGACATATTTCGGATGACATTAGGGCCACTTTGGTGGACCGTGTCATAAATCACGGCCTGACGACAAGGGAGGCAGAGAGCCAGCCCAACCTGAGTCGCTACACGGTAGCATCCAGAATACAGACATTTAGACTAGAGAACGGGTATGTCTTCAACGTTCTACACGAGACTGTACCTATGGAATTGTTGCACATCAATCTGCATCACAGTATAATACAATGTAGTTCTACAATATTATGTCTATGCTCCTCAGTGAACATTTTTTTTTAGGTATAGTGCTGTGAAGTACATGTAATACAGTTGTGATGTTACTGTGTACAGTGTGACAGTACAATATGTAAAAAAGAACCTAACCAATGACATCACATTCTTGCATTCTCTACAGAGCTGCCAGACGACCTCCTGAGGGTGGAAGGTCGCGTCTGTTTACACATGAACAGGAAGGAACTGGCCATTGTCAATCTAATGTTGGCAAACAACACCATCCGCCGTCATCAACTATGAGAGCAAATCATCGCAGATCACACAACATTCCATAATATCAACCGTGTCAGTATGTCGACACTCTGCCGCATCTTGCCTCAACACCAACTTACGAGGAAGCAGCTGTACAACAGCGTTCCATTTGAAAGGAGCAGCATTAGGGTCAAAGACCTTCGCTATGATCATGTGCAAGTAAGTGTCACTGTACTGTAATACAGTAATGGCAGTAGATTGTGTCCCATTGGCACTGCATAGATACATTCAGACAAAGCAGTATGTGACCAAGGCAGGTGCCCCCATTCTGGGGCCTTGCCTGTAGCTTGTAGTTTTGACTGAATGTGTCTGACCCAGTCCAACCCCACCCCCATCCTTGTGTGAAAATGTAGACATTGTAGTTCTATGTTGAGTTACACTGTACAGTGTATGTATGTTCTGTTACAGAGAGTCCTGGATTTGTTACAGCTGCACAGCCTCGTGAGTTTATTTTCGTTGATGAAGCTGGATTCGATCTAGCTAGAACCAGGCGTCGGGGCAGAAATGTTATAGGACTATGCCACCCGCGGTGCACTTGTACAGGACGGACCAGAGCAGCCCAGGTTTGTTGTCATCTGGGATCATGTTAGTTTCCACCGGGCTGCTCTGGTCAGGGACTGGTTCACCAACCACAATAACTTCTCAGTTGTATACTTGCCCCCTTACTCCCCATTTCTCAATTCGGTTGAGGAATTATCTTCGGCTTGGCGTTGGAAAGTACATGACCACCAAACACATGACCACCTGCCTCTTCTGCAAGCAATGGAAGAGGCATGCGGAGACATTGAGGTGGGGTCAGTCCAGGGATGGATACAGCACGCAAGGCGATATTTTCCCCGTTGCCTAGCCAGGGTTGACATTGCTTGTGATGTGGATGAGGTGATGTGGCCAGACCCTAACAGAAGGCGGGATCCATAAACCATCCACGCCCTCCCTTACAATCCCTTACAATAATATGTTTTGTTTACCATTTTACTGTAATTTTTTTTTTTCTCCATGAGTTTACAGTAACATACTGTATTGATTACTGTACTGTAATTCTACTTTTCTTTCTGGTTGTTGTTGTGAAAACCTGCAATGGCAAAAAATAAGCTGTATATGTTTTTGCTGAAGCCTTTCTATTTTTGTGTGACAGTTTTTCTCAGTCGCTTTGGTGCATTTCTTAGATCAAAAGTGCAATTCTTGATACTACTTGTACAAATTCCAAATCATCTAGTCACTTGTGCACATCATTAAAGCAATTTCTTATTCCTTTGAACAAATTGCAATTGATAATGTACAAGTGTCAGCTTTTTCCACATTATCAATTGCTCATGTCATGTTGATCAAAATATAGTAGATGGTTCTCTGTTGAATAGTCTTACCCCTCAAAACATCTAGGCATTAGTTCCTTGCATAAGCCATTACATGCACAATTGTTGAACAATTTGTCATAAACTGTCAAGCACAGTTTTACACATTTCTATTAGACCTTTTGTACAAAAACGTGAATTGATGAATCGTGCAGGTGAAATTGACCCTCACTCATGAAGGAATGTAAAGTGTTAGTTCAACCAACAATCAAACAGTTGTCTAAATTGCTCAAAGGTGCATCTCATGAAGAATCAATTGGCAAGCATATATAGACAGACCACAACACAGAGTTGCAATTTTCCAATAATGGATGAACCAGGAAACTAACAGGGTCAACAGCCAAGAGGAGGAAGAAGAGGAGCAAAGATGCGTGGTGGAAGGCAAAACAGAGGAAGAGGCAGAAGAGGACATAGGCGCATATCTGATGACATAAGGGCCACTATTGTAGACCATGTTGTCAATCATGGCCTTACAATGGCTGAGGCGGGTCAAAGGGTGCAGCCGAATATTGGGAGATCAACCGTGTCCTCAATAGTTCAAACGTTTCGAAGAGAGAACAGGTCTGTCCACCAATGTACAGTGCACTGTTACTGTATATAAGCAGTATACTGTATACTTCCTACAATGCTTCATATTACAGTAGTCCACTTGTATTTCACAGCATACAGAAATATACTCTATACAGATACATACTGCACCTTACATGCACCCACCTGAATGTTTTACAGTAAAATGTGTGTTCGCATAGGTTTTGTCTATGTGAAAGTGTGCGATGCATCACTGCATTTTTCCCCACATAGGACTGCAAGATTACCTCAAACCGGTGGCAGAGTACGCCTTTTCACACCTCAACAGGAGGAGGCTATTTGCACCATGGTCCGAGCAAACAATGCCATGAGACTCAGGGAAATACAAAATAACCATTATAGAAGACAACGATGTCTTTGAAAACATCCATACGGTTAGCATCTCAACCATCGACAGGGTGCTGCATAGAAACCAGATGAGTATGAAACAGCTGTACCGTGTACCATTCCAAAGGAATGAGGACAGAGTTAAGGAGCTACGGTACCAGTATGTACAGGTAAAACATATATCTATGTAACTACTTTACAGCAACATAATGTGATGATAGATGCAATGCAATCCGTTATTACAAAGGTGCAATTTGATGGTGAAAATATTGTTTCCCCAAACGTGAAAGTCACACCCATGGAGGCATTTGAAGTCGGCCTTGTTGTGACTTAATAGCGTGTTTTATGCACCTATTTCATGTTGCACTGTATGCGCCCTTACACAAGTAAATGAGTCCATTCATGATGAGGTTGAGTGGTGGTTGTATTTGCCATTCCACAGACTTTTAACTTAATACTGCGCTGATAATTCATGTCTGGGATCATTTTGGTTCATTTTTGCAGTTCTCCAAACAACCTTTTAGAGTTGTTTGTTTTAAATTGGGTAGAAATGTAGAAATGTCCCTACCCTGGGTTTAACTGAACTGACACCACTGTATGAAACCATGTGGGCTGTCGAAGAGAAACAGCTACCTTAAATTCTGAAACCATATGGATCCTCGAAGAGAAACAGCTACCTTAACATTCTGAAACCATATGGATCCTCAAAGAGAAACAGCTACCTTAAATTATGAAACCATATGGACCCTCAAAGAGAAACAGAGTGTCCCCTTAACATTCTGAAACCATATGGATCCTCGAAGAGAAACAGAGTGTCCCCTTAACATTCTGAAACCATATGGACCCTCAAAGAGAAACACCCAGGCCCTCCCTTATTGACAAACAAACAAACCAAAGTAAAATCAAAGTCTTATAATGCTTTGTTGATTTAAAAAAAATCTTGATGATGATCTGTCACCAACCAAGGAAGGCCTACAGCAGCACCTAGATCGTCTGCACAGATTCTTTCAGACCTGGGCCTTGACAGTAAATCTATCTCAGTAAGACAAAAATAATGGTGTTCCAAAAAATGTCCAGTTGCCAGGACCACAAATACAAATTCCACCCAGACACTGCTGCCCTAGAGCACACAAAAACTATACCGACCTCAGCCTAAATATCAGCACCACAAGTAACTTCCAAAAAGCTGTGAATGATCTGACAACAAGGCAAGAAGGTCCTTTACACCATCAAAAGGAACATAAGATTTCACAACCCAATTAGGATCTGGCTAAAAATACTTGAACCAGTTATAGAACCCATTGCACTGTATAGCTGTGAAGGCCGGGGATCCACTCACCAATCAAGAAGTCACAAAATGGGACAAACACCAAATTGAGAATTTGCAAGCTGATTGATGCAATAACATCCTCAGTGTACTATGTGAAACACCAAATAATGCATGCAGAGCAGCATTAGGACGATTCCCTGTAATTGTCAAAATCCAGAAAAGAACAATTAAATTCTAGAACCACTTGAAAGGAAGTGACCCTTTCTCAACCCTTCCATAACAATGCCCTCACCCACAGAGAGGGACTTAATCACAACCAGACCCCACAGAGAGGGACTTAAACACAAGCAGACCCCACAGAGCCCCAGGACAGCAACACAATTAGACCCAACCAAATCAGGAGAAAACAAAAAGATAATTACTTGAATCATTGTAAAGAATCCACAAAAAAACAGACCAAACTGGAAAGTTATTAGGCCCTCAACAGAGAGTACACAGTGGCAGAATACCTGACCACTGTGACGGACCCATAATTAAGAAAAGCTTTGACTATGAACAGACACATTCAGCATGTCCTTGCTATCGAGAGAGGCAGCCATAAGCAGACCTGGGCCCAGGTTCACAAAACACTTCGTACGCAAAAGCTTAATAAGCTTCATAAGAAAAATAACAAGTTCATAAGATAGTTCTTAAGTGCAATTCGTCAACAATATCTTAAGATTGAATGATTTTCTTACTAACTTCTCAAATATCTTCTTACGAATTTCTTAACTATCTTCTTAAGATGATTGTCGCTAGCCAACCGATTTAACTAGCTATCTAAGTAGCAATGCCAGTCATATTAGCATATTTCGTCCTGCGATTTTGTTCTGACAATACTGTTCTAAATTGTTCTTGGGTTTAAAATAATCAATACTGAAACTTTCAGATGAAGTTTGTGAGTGAATTAAACATGTTAAATTGCTTTCTTTAGCGTTTTCTCTCACTGCCCCGAGTATAAGACAAGTGTTAAGCTATACTGGAATTAAAAACATTTCCAAGAACAAATCCACTAACTTTCTTTTCCAGAATGTAATTTCTTCTTAACTTTTTGCCTTTGGAGAAACATAAGAAATAAAGCAAGAACATTTCCAAGAAGCTTTTTGAGGTATAGCAACTTTGCTTAACTTTCTTCATACGTTAGTTGAGAGTTAAGAATACATTTCTTCTTAACAAGGTTTTGTGAATCTGAGAAGACGCTGCCCACAAAATGAAATGGAAAACAAGCTACACTTCCTATTTACTTTTTTTTATATTTATTTACTATTTATTTACTAGGCAAGTCAGTTATGAACAAATTCTTATTCACAAAGAGGGTCAACACCGGCCAAACCCGCACGACGCTGGGCCAATTGTGCGCCACCCTACGGGAGTCCCAATCACGGCCTGTTGTGATACAGCCTGGACTCGAACCAAGGTGTCTGTAGTGACGGCTCTAGCACTGAGATGCAGTGCCTTAGACCACTACACCACTCGGGGGCCCGATGGCCTGAGTTCCTAACCTCCTGCCAAATGTATGACTGTCACGACTCCGACCGAAGGACACTCCCCTTCCCGTTCGGGTGGCGCTCGGCGGTCGTCGTCGCCGGCCTACTAGCTGCTACTGATTATTTCCTCCCCCTCCTTATGTGTTGATTGTGTGCACCTGTTTTGAGTTAGGTAGTAGGCTTTATTAGTCAGCCGGCCCGCAGGGTTCCTTGTGCGGGATTAATTATTGTGATCGTCTGTTTGGTGTACTTGTGTGCACGTCTATTGGGTTTTGTGGTTTCCCATTTTGTGGGTTTTTCCCTGGACAGTTTAAGTCCCCCTGTTTGGGGCATTTGTTTGTTCAGTACGCCCTGTGTTTTTGTGAGGGTTGGCTTATGTTCAGCGTTTATTCAGTGCATTAAAATAGCACTCCCCTGAACTCTCTGCTTCCTGCGCCTGACTCCTCACCCACTTCACTCAGACCGTTACAGAATCCCGCACCGCCTGGAATGGAGTCAGCAGGAGCAACAGCCACTCCCCTCCCATCGATGGAAGAGAGGGTTCTACATCACACCACCGTTCTCCATCGGATCGGAACGGCGATGGATCTGGTGATGGAGAGACTGGACCGATGGGAGAGAAGCGGTCTCCTCTCTCCACCTTCGGCCCCCCTCTCTCCACCTTCGGCCCCCCCTCCTCAGGACTCCCCATCTCCCGACTCCAGCACCCTCCGTCTTACGCTTCCAAGGGTCTATGATGGAGCGGCAGCAGGGTGCCAGGGGTTCTTACTCCAGCTAGAACTGTACCTGGCCACCGTCAGACCTACTCCCTCGGGAGCGGAGAGGGTGAATGTCCTCATCTCCTGCCTCACGGGTCGTGCTCTGGAGTGGGCAAATGCAGTTTGGAACGGCCCAGACTCAGCGAAGGAGCACTACCCCGAGTTTTCTCGCCGTTTCCGCGCCGTGTTTGACCATCCTCCAGATGGCCGAGCGGCGGGAGAACGACTATTCCATCTCCGGCAGGAGAAAAGGAGCGCCCAGGATTACGCGTTGGAGTTCCGTACCTTGGCAGCAGGATCCGGGTGGAACGACAGGGCCCTTATCGACCACTACAGGTGTAGTCTCCGGGAGGACGTCCGCAGGGAGCTAGCGTGTCGGGACACCGCTCTTTCCTTGGATGAGCTAATTGACATGTCCATCCGACTGGACAATCTGCTGGCTGCCCGCGGGCGTTCGGAGAGGGTCCTGTGTGTTCCACCACCCAGCACCTCCACTCCTGTTACGATGGAGTTGGGAGGGGCTTTGCCGAGGGGTACTGGAGGAGGAGGCTCCCTCTGCACCAACTGTGGTCGGAGAGGACACACGGCCGATCGGTGCTGGGGGGGTCCGTCTGGGAGTCGAGATGGTAGGCGGAACATTTCTCGATCACCCCAGGTGAGTCAGCACCAAACTCACCCAGAACCCCCTGTTGGTCACATGTTTGTCTTGATTTTTTTCCTTAAATTTTTCCCCTCTTCCCAGCATAGGGCGCTAGTCGATTCAGGCGCAGCTGGGAACTTTATGGATCGCGGACTAGCTATTAAATTAGGTGTTCCGCTTGTGCCGATAGATTCTCCCTTTCCCGTGCACTCCCTAGATAGCCGGCCATTAGGGTCAGGGGTGGTCAGGGAGACCACAATCCCACTGGACATGGTAACGCAGGGGAACCATAGGGAGCGTATCAGTCTCTATATTATTGATTCGCCTGCGTTTCCAGTGGTGTTGGGGATTCCCTGGCTGGCCCGGCACAATCCTAAAATTTTGTGGAGACAGGGGGTTCTCAAGGGGTGGTCAGAGGAGTGGTCTGGGAGTTTCCGTCGGTGCCACCTCGGTGGAAAGTCCAGATCAGGGTCCCACAGTGTGCATTCCCCCCGAGTATGCCGATTTGGCAATCGCTTTTAGTAAAAAGAAGGCGACTAAATTACCACCACATCGACCGGGAAGAGATTGTGCGATAGATCTCCAGGTAAACGCTGCGCTTCCCAAGAGTCACGTGTACCCATTGTCCCAAGAGGAGACGTTGGCTATGGAGACATATATCACGGAGTCTCTGGGACAGGGGTACATTCGGTCCTCCATTTCACCCGTCTCCTCGAGTTTCTTTTTTGTGAAGAAAAGGGAGGGAGGTTTGCGTCCTTGTATTGATTATAGAGGTCTAAATGCCATCACAGTGGGGTTCAGCTACCCACTACCTCTCATTGCTACGGCAGTGGAATCCTTTCAGGGAGCGCAGTTCTTCACAGAATTGGATCTCAGGAGCGCGTATAGCCTGGTGCGTATTCGGAAGGGAGACGAGTGGAAAACCGCATTTAGTACCACATCGGGCCACTATGAGTACTGCGTCATGCCGTATGGGTTAAAAAATGCTCCAGCCATTTTTCAATCCTTTGTAGACGATATTCTCAGGGACCTGCACGGGCAGGGAGTGGTTGTTTATATCGATGACATTCTGATCTACTCAGCCACTCACGCCGCGCATGTGTCTCTGGTACGCAAGGTGCTTGGTAGACTGCTGGAGCATGACCTCTACGTCAAGGCTGAGAAGTGTGTGTTCTCCAAACGAGCCGTCTCCTTTCTGGGTTATCGCATTTCCACCTCGGGGGTGGAGATGGAGGGTGACCGCAGTAAGGCCGTGCGTAATTGGCCGACTCCAACCACGGTAAAAGAGGTGCAGCGGTTTTTGGGTTTTTCCAACTACTACCGGAGGTTTATCCGGGGTTTTGGCCAGGTAGCGGCTCCAATTACCTCACTGCTAAAGGGGGGCCCGGTGCGGTTGCAGTGGTCAGCAGAGGCGGACAGAGCTTTCAACAGGTTGAATGTGCTGTTCACGGATGCACCCGTGTTGGCGCATCCGGACCCCTCTCTAGCATTCATAGTGGAGGTGGACGCGTCCGAGGCTGGGGTGGGTGCCGTGCTATCACAGCGCTCGGGTACGCCACCAAAACTCCGCCCCTGCGCTTTCTTCTCGAGTAAGCTCAGCCCAGCGGAGCGTAACTATGATGTGGGGGACCGGGAGTTGTTAGCGGTGGTCAGGGCTCTGAAGGTGTGGAGACACTGGCTTGAGGGGGCTAAGCACCCTTTTCTCATCTGGACCGACCACCAAAATCTGGAGTATATTCGGGCAGCTAGGAGACTGAACCCGCGGCAGGCAAGGTGGGCCATGTTCTTCACCCGATTCCGGTTCACTTTATCATATAGACCAGGCTCCCAGAACGTGAAGGCGGACGCACTGTCCCGCTTTTACGACACGGAGGATAGGTCCACCGAACCTACTCCCATCCTTCCGGCCTCAAAGCTGATGGCACCGGTGGTGTGGGAGGTGGACTCGGACATCGAGCGGGCGTTACGGGCTGAACCAGCGCCTCCTCAGTGTCCGGTGGGGCGGAGGTACGTGCCGCTTGGTGTTCGGGACCAACTGATTCGGTGGGCTCACGTCCTACCCTCCTCGGGTCACCCTGGGGTGAGGAGGACAGTAGGGAGCCTTCGGGGGAGGTATTGGTGGCCTACCTTGGCTAGGGACGTTAAGGTTTATGTCTCCTCCTGTTCGGTATGCGCCCAGAGTAAGGCTCCTAGGCACCTTCCTAGAGGGAAGTTACAACCCCTCCCCGTTCCACAACGGCCTTCGTCACATCTATCCGTAGATTTCCTGACCGACCTTCCCCTGTCTCAGGGCAACACCACGGTTCTGGTGATTGTGGATCGGTTCTCTAAGTCCTGCCGTCTCCTCCCGTTGCCCGGTATCCCAACAGCCCTACAGACTGCGGAGGCATTATTCACCCACGTCTTCCGGCACTACGGGGTGCCGGAGGACATCGTTTCTGATCGGGGTCCCCAGTTCACGTCCCGAGTATGGAGGGCGTTCATGGAGCGTCTGGGGATCTCGGTCAGCCTGACCTCCGGTTATCACCCTGAAAGTAATGGGCAGGTGGAGAGAGTAAACCAGGAGGTGGGTAGGTTTCTGCGGTCGTACTGCCAGGACCGGCCAGGGGAGTGGGCGAGATACATCCCCTGGGCGGAAATGGCCCAGAACTCATTACGCCACTCCTCTACTAATGTGTCCCCCTTTCAGTGTGTGTTGGGGTACCAGCCGGTCCTGGCACCGTGGCATCCGAGCCAGACCGAGGCTCCTGCGGTGGAGGAATGGGTGCAGCGCTCCAAAGAAACCTGGAGGGCCGTCCAGGAATCCATTCAACAGGCTAGTGGACGGCAGAAAAGGAGTGCTGACCGCCACCGCAGTGAGGGCCCCGTGTTTGTACCAGGGGACAGGGTCTGGCTCTCGACCCGAAACCTACCCCTCCGCGTGCCCTGCCGGAAGCTTGGGCCGCAGTGTGTAGGGCCGTTCAAAGTCCTGAGGAGAATAAACGAGGTGTGTTATCGATTACAACTCCCTTCCTATTATCGTATTAACCCCTCGTTTCATGTGTCTCTCCTCAGGCCGGTGGTAGCTGGTCCCCTACAGGACGGTGAGGTGCTGGAGGTCCCTCCTCCCCCTCTGGACATCGAGGGGTCCCCGGCGTATACGATACGGGCCATTCTGGACTCGAGACGCCGGGTGAGGGGCCTGCAGTACCTCGTGGACTGGGAGGGGTACGGTCCGGAGGAGAGGTGCTGGGTACCCACCAGGGACATTTTGGATCCGTCAATGTTGAGGGATTTCCATCGCCTCCATCCGGATTGCCCTGCGCCTCGTCCTCCGGGTCGACCTCGAGGCCGGTGTCGGCGCGCTGCGGGAGCCACGCGTCAAGGGGGGGGTACTGTCACGACTCCGACCGAAGGACACTCCCCTTCCCGTTCGGGTGGCGCTCGGCGGTCGTCGTCGCCGGCCTACTAGCTGCTACTGATTATTTCCTCCCCCTCCTTATGTGTTGATTGTGTGCACCTGTTCTGAGTTAGGTAGTAGGCTTTATTAGTCAGCCGGCCCGCAGGGTTCCTTGTGCGGGATTAATTATTGTGATCGTCTGTTTGGTGTACTTGTGTGCACGTCTATTGGGTTTTGTGGTTTCCCATTTTGTGGGTTTTTCCCTGGACAGTTTAAGTCTCCCTGTTTGGGGCTTTTGTTTGTTCAGTACGCCCTGTGTTTTTGTGAGGGTTGGCTTATGTTCAGCGTTTATTCAGTGCATTAAAATAGCACTCCCCTGAACTCTCTGCTTCCTGCGCCTGACTCCTCACCCACTTCACTCAGACCGTTACAATGACCATATTAGAGACACATATTTCCTTCAGATTACAAAGACCGACAAAGAATGTGAAAACAAATCCAATCCTGATAAACTCCCGTATCTGTTAGGTGAAATACCACAGTGTGCCATCACATCAGCAAGATGTGTGACCTGTTGCCACAAGAAAAGGGCAACCAGCGAAGAACAAACACCATTGTAAATGCAACATATGGCCATATTATCTGTTTATGAATTTTCCCTTTCTTCAGCGATTTACTTCAGCTATAACTATTTCCACATTGTTACAATACTCTACATAGCCAATAATAACATTGGACATGTCTATATTCTTTTAAAACTTTTGTGAGTGTAATATTTACTGTTCATTTCTAATTGTTTATTTCCCTTGTTCATTTCCATTTAGTTTATTGTCTATTTATATTGCTTTGGCAACATATGTTTCCCATGCCAATAAAGCCATTTGAGAGAGAGAGAGACAGAGAGAGAGAGACAGAGAGAGACAGAGAGAGAGAGAGAGACAGAGAGAGAGAGACAGAGAGAGAGAGAGAGACAGAGAGAGAGAGAGAGACAGAGAGAGACAGAGAGAGAGACAGAGAGAGACAGAGACAGAGAGAGACAGAGAGAGAGACAGAAAGTGAAAGGGAGTGGGGATGTAGTGGGCGGTTTTATTGGTGTCATGAGAGTAGAAATCAATAAAAGGGAAAGAAAGTGGCCCTGTCTGAAGTGGCCGATCGCCGTGGCAATTAAAACCCGCCTTCAAAGCCTGCCGTGTAATCAGCAATTAAAGGAAGATAGTGAGCAGGCTGTGCTTTGGAACCAATCCACTTCACTGTAATATAACACCTTTGTCGCTGTATAAACACTTCTAAGAGAATGTGTGTTGGGTGTGTTTCTACAGTGTCTACAGATTTATGTCTGTTTAAAATACCTTTTTAATCAGTTGTCGGCCTTGTTGTATTTGACCTCTGTGACCGTCTCAAACAGGTGAAAAGAACCAGGGATTCCCAGTAAAAGTTGAGTAATTCGGTTCTGTTAGTCTGCCCTTTGTAGTAGAGAAGGAGGGCTTCAGGAATGTCTGAAATATAATAAAACGTTTTGTTGTTTTAATTCAAAGGGGTACATTTCCCCTTGAAAAAGGAGTGCGCTACATTTGAAATAAGATATGATGTTGTACCTCGCAAATTGCATTGTGTTTGCTGTGAAGTTACAACATAAATGGCCCTGCAGATTATAATTTCACTCATCATCCCGTATATTTAAGACGCTGCGGTGCGTTTGCTCACAGCGCAGGTGTGTTTGCGAGGGGAAAATGTTGCCTTAATAAGAGTGTCAAACGTGTTATTTTCTCCTTTTGCCAGGTCAATGTCTTCCATAAATCCTACGTCTTCTTTCTCACCTCCATTATTTAACCTGGGAAATCACATTGACTTCAAGAGATGGACATCTCTTTTTCAAGTGAAACCTCTTTCGTTGTCTACTCTCTGACCCAATAACCTTCTCCTTTACCTTTCCGTCTTTTCAGTGGAGGACCATGTAGGTATTCATAACCTGTGTGGTTCTCTCTGTGATAAGAAACCAGCTAGTCACTGTGTCAATACTGCAGGTGGAGGCCTATTTCCCTGTCTCAGTCTCCAGTCTGCAGCCGAGGCCTTTAGAAGCATCTACTGTGGACCGAGCAGATTCCAACTGGAGGAATAAGTTTGCTCTGAGCACACACACGCACACACACACGCACATGCACACGCACACGTACACGCACACACACGCACACGCACACGCACACGCACATGCACACACACACACACACACACTCACACACACACACACACACACACACACACACACACACACACACACACGGCCACCAAAGCCGAGAAATAGAGGCAAAACCTTTTATACGACGTTGATGCAGTGTTATGAGGTGGTTAGATGTTTGAGGGCCTATAAATCGAGTCTGGAGGCACTGAACATACAGTGTATGTACATATACGGTACCAGTCATAAGTTTGGACACACCTCAAGGGTTTTATCTTTGTTTTGACTATTTTCTACATTGTAGAATACTATTAAAGACATTACTGGTACTGTATATATACGGGTAAAGGTTTGTGGACCCTGTGTCTTTCGGCATGGAACAGCCAAGTAAGCAAACGCACGTGTGTGCACGTACGCACGCATGCACACACTTGCACGTACGCACGCATGCACACACACACACACACACACACACACACACACACACACACACACACACACACACACACACACACACACACACACACACACACACACACACACACACACACACCTGTGGTTTAGACCCCTCTCTAGTTTAACCCCCCGAAGCATCCATCCCTGACAACTTTACACCCTGTCCTTCCTCCTCCACGTTTCTATGGTTACGCCTGCATTATCACTGGCCTGATTAGCATAGCATCAGGGTCAGGAAGGAACACTCTTCTTCTCTTATTCTGTCCTGATCAGAAGGGCTGGGAGGACCTGGAGACATGTAAGTCTCCTCTGGTATTGTCTGAGGATGTCTATGGTTCGCTAGGGGTCAAAGGTTAGAGAGCTCAGAGGAACCATCCACAGGAGTCTAGTGGCAGAGTCTATTGTCACAATGATTCACCGCTCACAAAGTCACTCAGCCCACTAAGTCAGTCAGCCCACTGAGTCACTCAGCCGTGACTCTGCTGTCAATCAAACGTGCATACAGGAGTATACACAGAGACAACACACTGGTGCACAGACACTAAAGACCAAGGCACAAACGCACACATGGACACATGCACGGACACACAATTCACATCCTTGCACACCTCTGATATTTGGATAATAGAAAGTGTGGGCCTGGAAGTCAATTATATTTGTATATTTGGCATTCACATTACAGATATAAAATCTAGTGTAATGTTTTACTTTGTTTTGTACAACTCATTCTACTTCTATAGAATTCTCTCTCACACCCTTGGCACCTCTGACCCAGTTAGGACCCACTTAAGCAACCACTGCCTGTGTTTTCCCACCACACCAAATGGGCCCTTCACCTAATGATTAACACTCAAATGGACTGTGTGTGTGTGTGTGTGTGTGTGTGTGTGTGTGTGTGTGTGTGTGTGTGTGTGTGTGTGTGTGTGTGTGTGTGTGTGTGTGTGTGTGTGTGTGTGTGTGTGTGTGTGTGTGTGTGTGTGTTGTAGACACAATAGCCTGAGTGAGACCCACTTAGGAACTGGCCTAAATTTAGCAACACAGATATCCACCACTGTTTCCCAGAGTCATTGAGTTTTTGTGTGTGTGTGTGTGTGTGTGTGTGTGTGTGTGTGTGTGTGGTGTGTGTGTGTGTGTGTGTGTGTGTGTGTACGTGTTTAACAGAAGTGCCCACAAGAAGAGTAAACAAATAAAAATTTGACCAACTGGGGACATTTTGTTAGTTTGTGTGTATGCTATTTCTAGGGGGTTTAGTCTCAAGTTTAGAATTAGTGTTAGGGTTAGTGTTAGGTTTAGAATTAGGGTTAGGTTTATGGTTAGGGTTAGAATTAGTGTTAGGTTTAGAATTAGGGTTAGGTTTATGGTTAGGTGCTAGGGTTAGTTTTAGGGTAAGCAACCATGGTTAGAGTAAGGTTAGGTTTTGGGGTTAAGGTTAGGTTTTGGGGTTAGGGTTAAGGTTAGGTTTTGGGGTTAGGGTTAAGGTTAGGTTTTGGGGTTAGAGTTAAGGTTAGGTTTTGGGGTTAGGGTTAAGGTTAGGTTTTGGGGTTAGGGTTAAGGTTAGGTTTTGGGGTTAGGGTTAAGGTTAGGTTTTGGGGTTAAGGTTAGGTTTTGGGGTTAGAGTTAAGGTTAGGTTTTGGGGTTAGGGTTAAGGGAAAATATGATTTTGAATGAAACTGAATTGTTTGTGTACACAAGGTTAGTTCTCCTGTGTTTGTGTACACAAGGTTAGTTCTCCTGTGTTTGTCACCACAAGGTTAGTTCTCCTGTGTTTGTGTACACAAGGTTAGTTCTCCTGTGTTTGTGTACACAAGGTTAGTTCTCCTGTGTTTGTCACCACAAGGTTAGTTCTCCTGTGTTTGTGTACACAAGGTTAGTTCTCCTGTGTTTGTCACCACAAGGTTAGTTCTCCTGTGTTTGTCACCACAAGGTTAGTTCTCCTGTATTTGTCACCACAAGGTTAGTTCTCCTGTGTTTGTCACCACAAGGTTAGTTCTCCTGTGTTTGTGTACACAAGGTTAGTTCTCCTGTGTTTGTCACCACAAGGTTAGTTCTCCTGTGTTTGTCACCACAAGGTTAGTTCTCCTGTGTTTGTCACCACAAGGTTAGTTCTCCTGTGTTTGTGTACACAAGGTTAGTTCTCCTGTATTTGTCACCACAAGGTTAGTTCTCCTGTGTTTGTCACCACAAGGTTAGTTCTCCTGTGTTTGTCACCACAAGGTTAGTTCTCCTGTGTTTGTGTACACAAGGTTAGTTCTCCTGTGTTTGTGTACACAAGAGAGGACAATGAGTGCAGCCACACAACCAGCTGTTAATGATTCCAAACAAACCGTTTGATCCATGCCGTGTGTGTGTGTGCGCGCGTGCGTGGGTGCCAAAGTTTAGAGCAGCGTTTCCATCCCTTAACATGATAAGTCATTGTGTTTATATCTCATAAAAGTACAAAGGAACAAAAGAAGCGCCATCCGAGTTCAGAGCTGTGATTTGTCTCCAGGGCCCTCAAGGCGGTTCATTAAAAGAGAGAAAGAAAAAGAAAGGGAAATAAAAGAAACAGAAGAGACACAGAGATGAAAAGAGAGGGAAAAGCACAGCTCAACAGTATCGGGTGTTGAGGTGTGTCTGCCGGGAGAGCAGGGGGTGAGCGGAGGTGTGTGAAGGTGTGTGTGTGTTGAGGTGTGTCTGCTGGAAGAGCAGGGGGTGAGAGGAGGTGTGTGTGTGTGGGGGGGGCGGGGGTAAAAGGACTTTCCCTGTCGTTACTAAAGGGAAGGCTCTCACCTGTGGCAGGTGAGCAGTTGTCCACGGTAACGGCACACCTGTCAGGTGGATCTCGAGACCCAGAGGTCATCAGGGGTGAAAGGGTTAAATGTCAGGAGTCAGGGTCTTGTTGCCTTAGATATTTATTTTATTTTATTAGGATCCCCATGAGGTTGCCAGTTGTACAGTGTTATTAGGATCCCCATGAGGTTGCCAGTTGTACAGTGTTATTAGGATCCCCATGAGGTTGCCAGTTGTACAGTGTTATTAGGATCCCCATGAGGTTGCCAGTTGTACAGTGTTATTAGGATCCCCATGACGTTGCCAGTTGTACAGTGTTATTAGCTTGATTATGTGAATGAATGAATAACTTCCTGTGTGTACAGTTGAAGTCGGAAGTTTACATACACTTAGGTTGGAGTCATTAAAACAAATTTTCAACCACTCCACAAATTTCTTGTTAACAAGAATAGTTTTGGCAAATCGGTTAGGACATCTACTTTGTGCATGACACAAGTCATTTCTCCAACAATTATGTACAGACAGATTATTTCACTTATAATTCACTGCATCACAAGTACTTTGGGTCAGAAGTTTACATACACTAAGTTGACTGTGCCTTTAAACAGCTTGGAAAATATCCGAAAATGATGTCATGGCTTTAGAAGCTTCTTATAGGCTAATTGACATCACTTGAGTCAATTGGAGGTGTACCTGTGGATGTATTTCAAGGCCTACCTTCAAACTCAGTGCCTCTTTGCTTGACATCATGGAAATCAGCAACAAAAAAAATTCACCTCCACAAGTCTGGTTCATCCTTGGGAGCAATTTCCAAATGCCTGAAGGTACCACGTTCATCTATACAAACAATAGTACGCAAGAATAAACACCATGGAAACAACGCGGCCGCCATACCACTCAGAAAGGAGACGCATTCTGTCTCCTAGAGATGAACGTACTTTGGTGCGAAAAGTGCAAATCAATCCCAGAACAACAGCAAAGGACCTTGTGAAGATGCTGGAGGAAACAGGTATAAAAGTATGTATATCCACAGTAAAATGAGTCCTATATCAACATAACCTGAAAGGCCGCTCTGCAAGTTAGAAGCCACTGTTCCAGAACCATCATAAAAAGACAGACTACGGTTTGCAACTGCATATGGGGACAAATATCGTACTTTTTGGAGAAATGTCCTCTGGTCTGATGAATCAAAAAATATAACTATTTGGCCATAGTGACCATCTTTATGTTTGGAGGAAAAGGGGGAGGCTTGCAAGCCGAAGAACACCATCCCAACCATGAAGCCCAAGGGTGGCAGCATCATGTTGTGGGGTGCTTTGCTGCAGGAGGGTCTGGTGCACTTCACAAAATAGGTGAAAAATGTTGTGGATATATTGAAGCAACATCTCAAGACATCAGTCAGGAAGTTGAAGCTTGGTCACTAATGGGTCTTCCAAATGGACAATGACAAGCATACTTCCAAAGTTGTGGCAAAATGGCTTAAGGACAATAAAGTCAAGGTATTGGAGTGGTCATCACAAAGCCCTGACCTCAATCCAAAAGAACATTTGTGGGCAGAACTGAATAAGTGTGTGCGAGCAAGGAGGCATATAAACCTGACTCAGTTACACCAGCTCTGTCAGGAAGAATGGGCTAAAATTCAGCCAACTTATTGTGGGAAGCTTGTGGAAGGCTACCCGAAACGTTTGACCCAAATCAAACAATTTAAAGAGAATTCTACCAAATACTAATTGAGTGTATGTAAACTTCTGACCCACTGGGTATGTGATGAAATAAATAAATGCTGAAATAAATAATTATCTCTACTATTATTCTGACATTTCACATTCTTAAAATAAAGTGGTGATCCTAACTGACCCGAAGACAGAGGATTTTTACTAGGATTAAATGTCAAGAGTTGTGAAAAACGGAGTTTAAATGTATTTGGCTAAGGTGTATGTAAACTTCCGACTTCAACTGTAGGTGTGTAGGTGTGTCTGCGTATTTGTGTGTGTGTGTGTGTGTGTGTGTGTGTGTGTGTGTGTGTGTGTGTGTGTGTGTGTGTGTGTGTGTGTGTGTGTGTGTGTGTGTGTGTGTGTGTGTGTGTGTGTGTGTGTGTGTGTGTGTGTGTGTGTGTGTTCGTTCTCTGGTATCGGTGCTTATCGGGATCAAACACACACCCACTAAGGCATTAGCCACAGAGAACTTAAGGCCATTATCTCCTGCAGGAGAATAAAGAATGTGGTGCCGCAGGGAAGGAAGGAGAGACACATAGGTGTGTGAACCGGAAATTCACTTTCTACAGGCTCAGTATTTGAACGCCTAAGGGAAAATTAAATATTCTTTATTGCAACAAAATCACGAACATAGCAAATGACATTCAGAGAGAGAGAGAGATAGAGAGAGAGAGAGAGAGGGTAAAAAAGAAATTATGATTGCGTATGTGCATGTGTTAGAGTCTCTTCTCATGTTGTTTAGTCTCTTCTCATCTTGTTTAGTCTCTTCTCATCTTGTTTAGTCTCTTCTCATCTTGTTTAATCTCTTCTCATCTTGTTTAGACTCACATCTTCTCTTCTCATCTTGTTTAGTCTCGCCTCGTCTCTTCTCATCTTGTTTAGTCTCTTCTCATCTTGTTTAGTCTCTTCCTATCTTGTTTAGTCTCTTCTCATCTTGTTTAGTCTCTTCTCATCTTGTTTAATCTCTTCTCATCTTGTTTAATCTCTTCTCATCTTGTTTAATCTCTTCTCATCTTGTTTAGACTCACATCTTCTCTTCTCATCTTGTTTAGTCTCGCCTCGTCTCTTCTCATCTTGTTTAGTCTCACCCCTTCTCATCCTGTTTAGTCTCACCTCTTCTCTTCTCATCTCGTTTAGTCTCACATCTTCTTTTCTCATTTAGTCTCACCTCTTCTCTTCTCATTTAGTCTCACCTCTTCTCTTCTCATCTTGTTTAGTCTCACCTCTTCTCTTCTCATCTTGTTTAGTCTCACTTCTTCTCTTCTCATCTTGTTTTGTCTCACCTCTTCTCTTCTCATTTAGTCTCACCTCTTCTCTTCTCATTTAGTCTCACCTCATCTCTTCTCATCTTGTTTAGTCTCACCTCTTCTCTTCTCATCTTGTTTAGTCTCACCTCTTCTCTTCTCATCTTGTTTTGTCTCACCTCTTCTCTTCTCATCTTGTTTAGTCTCACCTCTTCTCATCTTGTTTAGTCTCACCTCTTCTCATCTTGTTTAGTCTCACCTCTTCTCATCTTGTTTAGTCTCACCTCTTCTCATCTTGTTTAGTCTCACCTCTTCTCATCTTGTTTAGTCTCCCCTTTTCCATTTTCATCTTGTTTAGTCTCGCCTCTTCTCATCTTGTTTAGTCTCACCTCTTCTCTTCTCATCTTGTTTAGTCTCACCTCTTCTCATCTTGTTTAGTCCCGCCTCTTCTCATCTTGTTTAGTCTCACCTCTTCTCTTCTCATCTTGTTTAGTCTCACCTCTTCTCTTCTCATCTTGTTGAGTCTCACCTCTTCTCATCTTGTTTAGTCTCACCTCTTCTCATCTTGTTTAGTCTCGCCTCTTCTCATCTTGTTTAGTCTCGCCTCTTCTCATCTTGTTTAGTCCCGCCTCTTCTCATCTTGTTTAGTCTCGCCTCTTCTCATCTTGTTTAGTCTCACCTCTTCTCATCTTGTTTAGTCTCGCCTCTTCTCATCTTGTTTAGTCTTGCCTTCTTCTCTTCTCATCTTGTTTAGTCTCACCTCTTCTCATCTTGTTTAGTCTCGCCTCTTCTCTTCTCATCTTGTTTAGTCTCACCTCTTCTCATCTTGTTTAGTCTCGCCTCTTCTCATCTTGTTTAGTCTCACCTCTTCTTTTCTCATCTTGTTTAGTCTCGCCTCTTCTCATCTTGTTTAGTCTTACCTCTTCTCATCTTGTTTAGTCTCACCTCTTCTCATTCTATTTAGTCTCACCTCTTCTTTTCTCATCTTATTTACTCTCACCTCTTCTCATCCTGTTTAGTCTCGCCTCTTCTCTTCTCATCTTGTTTAGTCTCCCCTCTTCTCATCTTGTTTAGTCTCACCTCTTCTCATTCTGTTTAGTCTCACCACTTCTTTTCTCATCTTGTTGAGTCTCACCTCTTCTCATCTTGTTTAGTCTCACCTCTTCTCATCTTGTTTAGTCTCGCCTCTTCTCATCTTGTTTAGTCTCACCTCTTCTTTTCTCATCTTGTTTAGTCTCGCCTCTTCTCATCTTGTTTAGTCTTACCTCTTCTCATCTTGTTTAGTCTCACCTCTTCTCATTCTATTTAGTCTCACCTCTTCTTTTCTCATCTTATTTACTCTCACCTCTTCTCATCCTGTTTAGTCTCGCCTCTTCTCTTCTCATCTTGTTTAGTCTCCCCTCTTCTCATCTTGTTTAGTCTCACCTCTTCTCATTCTGTTTAGTCTCACCACTTCTTTTCTCATCTTGTTGAGTCTCACCTCTTCTCATCTTGTTTAGTCTCACCTCTTCTCATCTTGTTTAGTCTCGCCTCTTCTCATCTTGTTTAGTCTCACCTCTTCTTTTCTCATCTTGTTTAGTCTCGCCTCTTCTCATCTTGTTTAGTCTTACCTCTTCTCATCTTGTTTAGTCTCGCCTCTTCTCATCTTGTTTAGTCTTGCCTTCTTCTCTTCTCATCTTGTTTAGTCTCACCTCTTCTCATCTTGTTTAGTCTCGCCTCTTCTCTTCTCATCTTGTTTAGTCTCACCTCTTCTCATCTTGTTTAGTCTCGCCTCTTCTCATCTTGTTTAGTCTCACCTCTTCTTTTCTCATCTTGTTTAGTCTCGCCTCTTCTCATCTTGTTTAGTCTTACCTCTTCTCATCTTGTTTAGTCTCACCTCTTCTCTTCTCATCTTGTTGAGTCTCACCTCTTCTCATCTTGTTTAGTCTCACCTCTTCTCATCTTGTTTAGTCTCGCCTCTTCTCATCTTGTTTAGTCTCGCCTCTTCTCATCTTGTTTAGTCTCACCTCTTCTCATCTTGTTTAGTCTCGCCTCTTCTCATCTTGTTTAGTCTCGCCTCTTCTCTTCTCATCTTGTTTAGTCTCACCTCTTCTCATCTTGTTTAGTCTCGCCTCTTCTCATCTTGTTTAGTCTCACCTCTTCTTTTCTCATCTTGTTTAGTCTCGCCTCTTCTCATCTTGTTTAGTCTTACCTCTTCTCATCTTGTTTAGTCTCACCTCTTCTCATTCTATTTAGTCTCACCTCTTCTTTTCTCATCTTATTTACTCTCACCTCTTCTCATCCTGTTTAGTCTCGCCTCTTCTCTTCTCATCTTGTTTAGTCTCCCCTCTTCTCATCTTGTTTAGTCTCACCTCTTCTCATTCTGTTTAGTCTCACCACTTCTTTTCTCATCTTGTTGAGTCTCACCTCTTCTCATCTTGTTTAGTCTCACCTCTTCTCATCTTGTTTAGTCTCGCCTCTTCTCATCTTGTTTAGTCTCACCTCTTCTTTTCTCATCTTGTTTAGTCTCGCCTCTTCTCATCTTGTTTAGTCTTACCTCTTCTCATCTTGTTTAGTCTCACCTCTTCTCATTCTATTTAGTCTCACCTCTTCTTTTCTCATCTTATTTACTCTCACCTCTTCTCATCCTGTTTAGTCTCGCCTCTTCTCTTCTCATCTTGTTTAGTCTCCCCTCTTCTCATCTTGTTTAGTCTCACCTCTTCTCATTCTGTTTAGTCTCACCACTTCTTTTCTCATCTTGTTGAGTCTCACCTCTTCTCATCTTGTTTAGTCTCACCTCTTCTCATCTTGTTTAGTCTCGCCTCTTCTCATCTTGTTTAGTCTCACCTCTTCTTTTCTCATCTTGTTTAGTCTCGCCTCTTCTCATCTTGTTTAGTCTTACCTCTTCTCATCTTGTTTAGTCTCGCCTCTTCTCATCTTGTTTAGTCTTGCCTTCTTCTCTTCTCATCTTGTTTAGTCTCACCTCTTCTCATCTTGTTTAGTCTCGCCTCTTCTCTTCTCATCTTGTTTAGTCTCACCTCTTCTCATCTTGTTTAGTCTCGCCTCTTCTCATCTTGTTTAGTCTCACCTCTTCTTTTCTCATCTTGTTTAGTCTCGCCTCTTCTCATCTTGTTTAGTCTTACCTCTTCTCATCTTGTTTAGTCTCACCTCTTCTCATTCTATTTAGTCTCACCTCTTCTTTTCTCATCTTATTTACTCTCACCTCTTCTCATCCTGTTTAGTCTTGCCTCTTCTCTTCTCATCTTGTTTAGTCTCCCCTCTTCTCATCTTGTTTAGTCTCACCTCTTCTCATTCTGTTTAGTCTCACCACTTCTTTTCTCATCTTGTTTAGTCTCACCCCTTCTCATCCTGTTTAGTCTCACCTCTTCTTTTCTCATCTTGTTTAGTCTCACCTCTTCTCATCCTGTTTAGTCTCTTCTCTTCTTGTCTTTTCTGTTATTGTCTCATCTCATCTTTAATCTCCTCTTCTTCTCATCTTCTCATAGTCTCGCCTCTTCTCATCTTGTTTAGTCCCGCCTCTTCTCATCTTGTTTAGTCCCGCCTCTTCTCATCTTATTTAGTCTCGCCTCTTCTCATCTTGTATAGTCTCACCTCTTCTCATCTTGTTTAGTCTCACCTCTTCTCATCTTGTTTTGTCTCGCCTCTTCTCTTCTCATCTTGTTTAGTCTCGCCTCTTCTCATCTTGTTTAGTCTCGCCTCTTCTCTTCTTGTTTAGTCTTGCATCTTCTCATCTTGTTTAGTCTCACCTCTTCTCTTCTCATCTTGTTTAGTCTCACCTCTTCTCATCTTGTTTAGTCTCACCTCTTCTCATTCTGTTTAGTCTCACCTCTTCTTTTCTCATCTTGTTTAGTCTCACCTATTCTCATCTTGTTTAGTCTCACCTCTTCTCATTCTGTTTAGTCTCACCTCTTCTTTTCTCATCTTGTTTAGTCTCACCTCTTCTCATCTTGTTTAGTCTCACCTCTACTCATTCTGTTTAGTCTCACCTCTTCTTTTCTCATCTTGTTTAGTCTCACCTCTTCTCATCCTGTTTAGTCTCGCCTCTTCTTTTCTCATCTTGTTTAGTCTCACCTCTTCTCATCCTGTTTAGTCTCACCTCTTCTTTTCTCATCTTGTTTAGTCTCACCTCTTCTCATCCTGTTTACTCTCGCCTCTTCTTTTCTCATCTTGTTTAGTCTCACCACTTCTCATCCTGTTTAGTCTCACCTCTTCTCATCTTGTTTAGTCTCACCTCTTCTCATTCTTTTTAGTCTCACCTCTTCTCATCTTGTTTAGTCTCACCTCTTCTCATCTTGTTTAGTCTCACCTCTTCTCATCCTGTTTAGTCTCACCTCTTCTCATTTTGTTTAGTCTCACCTCTTCTCATTTTGTTTAGTCTCACCTTTTCTCATCTTGTTTTGTCTCACATCTTCTCATCCTGTTTAGTCTCACCTCTTCTTTTCTCATCTTGTTTAGTCTTTTCTCTTCTTGTCTTTTCTGTTATTGTCTCATCTTATCTTTACTCTCCTCTTCTTCTCATCCCCGTTAGTTTTAGAACTAAAGACATTGACCTTTTTGTATGTCTACACACGTAACATTTCATAATATGCCCAGGTACCATTACATTGTAAGGACTGATTCAGCAGGATATTGTCTGTCCCTTGGTAGTCTCGCCTCTTCTCATCTTGTTTAGTCTTGCCTTCTTCTCTTCTCATCTTGTTTAGTCTCACCTCTTCTCATCTTGTTTAGTCTCGCCTCTTCTCTTCTCATCTTGTTTAGTCTCACCTCTTCTCATCTTGTTTAGTCTCGCCTCTTCTCATCTTGTTTAGTCTCACCTCTTCTTTTCTCATCTTGTTTAGTCTCGCCTCTTCTCATCTTGTTTAGTCTTACCTCTTCTCATCTTGTTTAGTCTCACCTCTTCTCATTCTATTTAGTCTCACCTCTTCTTTTCTCATCTTATTTACTCTCACCTCTTCTCATCCTGTTTACTCTCGCCTCTTCTTTTCTCATCTTGTTTAGTCTCACCACTTCTCATCCTGTTTAGTCTCACCTCTTCTCATCTTGTTTAGTCTCACCTCTTCTCATTCTTTTTAGTCTCACCTCTTCTCATCTTGTTTAGTCTCACCTCTTCTCATCTTGTTTAGTCTCACCTCTTCTCATCCTGTTTAGTCTCACCTCTTCTCATTTTGTTTAGTCTCACCTCTTCTCATTTTGTTTAGTCTCACCTTTTCTCATCTTGTTTTGTCTCACATCTTCTCATCCTGTTTAGTCTCACCTCTTCTTTTCTCATCTTGTTTAGTCTTTTCTCTTCTTGTCTTTTCTGTTATTGTCTCATCTTATCTTTACTCTCCTCTTCTTCTCATCCCCGTTAGTTTTAGAACTAAAGACATTGACCTTTTTGTATGTCTACACACGTAACATTTCATAATATGCCCAGGTACCATTACATTGTAAGGACTGATTCAGCAGGATATTGTCTGTCCCTTGGTAGTCTCGCCTCTTCTCATCTTGTTTAGTCTTGCCTTCTTCTCTTCTCATCTTGTTTAGTCTCACCTCTTCTCATCTTGTTTAGTCTCGCCTCTTCTCTTCTCATCTTGTTTAGTCTCACCTCTTCTCATCTTGTTTAGTCTCGCCTCTTCTCATCTTGTTTAGTCTCACCTCTTCTTTTCTCATCTTGTTTAGTCTCGCCTCTTCTCATCTTGTTTAGTCTTACCTCTTCTCATCTTGTTTAGTCTCACCTCTTCTCATTCTATTTAGTCTCACCTCTTCTTTTCTCATCTTATTTACTCTCACCTCTTCTCATCCTGTTTAGTCTTGCCTCTTCTCTTCTCATCTTGTTTACTCTCGCCTCTTCTTTTCTCATCTTGTTTAGTCTCACCACTTCTCATCCTGTTTAGTCTCACCTCTTCTCATCTTGTTTAGTCTCACCTCTTCTCATTCTTTTTAGTCTCACCTCTTCTCATCTTGTTTAGTCTCACCTCTTCTCATCTTGTTTAGTCTCACCTCTTCTCATCCTGTTTAGTCTCACCTCTTCTCATTTTGTTTAGTCTCAGGTACCATTACATTGTAATGGTGATTCAGCAGGATATTGTCTGTCCCTTGGTGGTTTCCAGGCACTTCTTCTATCCTCCCCCCCCCCCCCCCCCCGTAGATCACCTAGAGACAGCCATGGGAGCAGAGCAGGTAGGGATTAGCCTAATCCACCATAAATCATCTCTCTGGAATCCTGCCAGACACTGAGACACACACACAGCGAAGCAAGCATGTTTTTGGGGACACACACAGGCATACACACAGGCACACACACAGGCAAACACACACACACACACACACACACACACACACACACAGAGGTGAGCACACACATGGATCATCGCACACTCTCACTCTCTCCCTGTCTGACATTTTGATTGTGCGGAAGCCTCCCTCCTTATATGGACTCATATAAATCATCCACTTTACTCCTCTGTTAACACCTGCACACACCTGAACACGGCTAACACACCCACGGCATATACATGAAGACAAGACAAGACAACCAGCGACTTGGTCATAAAGAGATAGGCGATGCATTAACCCAATACATTGTGGTTAATGCATATTGAAGGGAAGAGTTGCCGCATATATTTCAACATATATTAAATCATTCGTCCGCCCCATTTTTAGCGATGCCTTTGAACTGTCAAAGAGTCGACTTTTACACGTCAGATAGATGGATTTCTCATACCCACCCGCTTAATTTCGGCTAACACTATGCAGAGTGAGGGGAGATGGGACAAGGGAAGGGTGGAGGGGGAAAGGGGAAAGGGGAGGGAGGGGATGGTGTCGTTTGATGGGTTCTTACCCCCTATCCAAAGTGAAATATCCCAGCGTGTCTTTGATGTGTGTAATGCTTAAACCTCCCCCTGTTCTTTCTCTCCTCGCGGGAGGCAAAGGAGTAAAGGAGATCAGGCAGACACACATCCTTGGCCTTGGTCCCCTTACATTGTCCTCAGGGAAACCAACAAGATCTCATGGTCTGACTTCAGTAGTCAACGTTTGTCCGGGTAAATGTCAAAACTTGACGGATAAGTTTAGGCATAAATCCCAACTGCTTAAGTTAAGGGTTAAGGTTTGGGACAGGGTTAAAACAAAGTACCTTGCACTGGGATTGAATCAACGTTCCTCGAAGCCGTAGCTCATGGTTTGCCTAGCGCTGGGATTGAACCAACATTCCTCCGAGCCGTAGCTCATGGTTTGCCTAGCGCTGGGATTGAACCAACGTTCCTCAGAGCTGTAGCTCGCGGTTTGCCTAGCGCTGGGATTGAACCAACGTTCCTCAGAGCTGTAGCTCGCGGTTTGCCTAGCGCTGGGATTGAACCAACGTTCCTCAGAGCCGTATCTCATGGTTTTCCTAGCGCTGGGATTGAACCAACATTCCTCAGAGCCATAGCTCATGGTTTGCCTAGCGCTGGGATTGAACCAACATTCCTCAGAGCTGTTGCTCGCGGTTTGCCTTGCACTGAGATTGAACCAACGTTCCTCAGAGCTGTAGCTCGCGACTCAAGCCTTTCCTCTATCCCCATCCACAACTCCCTAGGAAGCCACAAGACTACTAGATGTTAGTAGGCGCTTATGTTGCCCCTAGTGGACAGTATTGAAGGCTTCTTGGACTTGGACAAACTAACACTGCAGTAATCTGGTGTGACCTGGTTGGGGAAACAGGAATCCAGAAGGTCTGTGTGTGTGTGCATGTGCGCACCCATTTAACTTTCTTCTGGTGACTCACATCTGTCAGTAAGGACAACGATTACAATATTTATTCTACGTACAGTTGCCAATAAACTACTTAACAACCATGCTCACGCAATGTTTGCTAGTCTTTTGCTACAATATTTTTGCTACAATATTTGAGTGTGTGTTGCATTACATTTTACGACAAATCTTTCTCCCTACCTAACTGTCATCCTGTTTCCTTCCTCTGCCCCCCCCCCCCTCTCCCCCAGTCGCCGTGAGAACCGTCTTACTCCCTAATGACATTCGGAGTGGTCAATGAGAGGGGTCAGGGGTAATGGTGACCTCACTGGCCCCACACTTCACTTCCTCCCAATTAAAGCGCTGGGCAGATCAAAGGGAGCCAACCACAGCACAGCGGGTGGGCGGGGCAAGGAGGGGAGGTAGTAGGGTTTTCTTTAAGAAGTAATAGGGCTGGGTGGGGAGGGGTGTTGGTGAATGAGGGAGGTATGAGAGTTTCTTAATACGCTCTGGAGGTCAGTGGGACTCTGTCTTACTTTGAACCCCAGAGTGCACTCGTTATTGGTTATAGGCTCCTGTTCCTGGTTATAAGATCCTATTCCTGGTTATAAGATCATATTCCTGGTTATAAGGTTTTATTCCTGGTTATAGGCTCCTGTTCCTAAAAAAAATGGTGAAGGAAAGAGCCGGTACCTTTATTCTCAGAAAAAAATAGGAAAGGAGAGAAAGCGAGAGAGAATTAGAGAGCGGTGGAAGGATAAATGCAGTGGGAGGGCTAGAAAAAGGGGGAGGAATGAGAAAGAGGGACTTAGGTTCCTATTCCCAGAGAAAGTGTAAAGGAGAGAGAGAGAGAGAGAGAGAGAGAGAAAGAGAGAGAAAGAGAGAGAAAGTGAGAGAGAAAGAAAGAAAGAAAGAAAGAGAGAGAGAGAGAGAGAGAGAGAGAGAGGAAAAAAGAGTGGTGGTGGAAGGAGAAAGGCAATAGAAGGGTGAAGAGAGATAAAGAGGGGATTAGAGCGTTGAAGTGTGACAATAAAACGTGTGTTTGTGTGTGTGTGTGTTTGTGTGTGTGTGTGTTTGTGTGTGTGTGTGTGTGCCTGTGCACTTTCTACTCTTACTACCTCCAGCCCTCACACACACATCTCAGTGATGTCCTGTTCTGGACTTTGTCTGACCACAGCTGTCGAGAGGGGGAAATGGAGCATTTAGCACTTCCTCTTCCTCACCAGGGGCTAAAGCCCCAGTCGCATACACACACATTCATCTCCTCTGGGAGTCCTGGAAACGGAAGACTTTGGACAATAACAACCACCAGAGTGCATCATCACTGTTACCACGGTTACTAACGACAGCACAACCAAATTGTGTTGTAATATTAAAAGAAGGTACTTGGCAGAATAATATTGTGTTCTTGTGCAGTCAGGGTTCTAGAGTGTTAGAACATTGTGTGCCTGTGCAGTCAGGGTTCTAGAGTGTTAGAACGTTGTGTGCCAGTGCTGTCAGGGTTCTAGAGTGTTAGAACGTTGTGTGCCAGTGCAGTCAGGGTTCTAGAGTCTGTATGTGTAGAGTCTGTATGTGTAGTCTGTATGTGTAGAGTGTGCATGTGTAGAGTCTGTATGTGTAGTCTGTATGTGTAGAGTGTGCATGTGTAGAGTCTGTATGTGTAGTCTGTATGTGTAGAGTGTGCATGTGTAGAGTCTGTATGTATAGAGTCTGTATGTGTAGTCTGTATGTGTAGAGTCTGTATGTGTAAAGTCTGTATGTGTAGTCTGTATGTGTAGAGTGTGCACGTGTAGAGTCTGTATGTGTAGTCTGTATGTGTAGAGTGTGCACGTGTAGAGTCTGTATGTGTAGTCTGTATGTGTAGAGTGTGCATGTGTAGAGTCTGTATGTATAGTCTGTATGTGTAGTCTGTATGTGTAGAGTGTGCACGTGTAGAGTCTGTATGTGTAGTCTGTATGTGTAGTCTGTATGTGTAGAGTCTGTATGTGTAGTCTGTATGTGTAGAGTGTGCATGTGTAGAGTCTGTATGTGTAGTCTGTATGTGTAGAGTGTGCATGTGTAGAGTCTGTATGTGTAGTCTGTATGTGTAGAGTGTGCATGTGTAGAGTCTGTATGTGTAGTCTGTATGTGTAGAGTGTGCATGTGTAGAGTCTGTATGTATAGAGTCTGTATGTGTAGTCTGTATGTGTAGAGTCTGTATGTGTAGTCTGTATGTGTAGAGTCTGTATGTGTAGTCTGTATGTGTAGAGTGTGCATGTGTAGAGTCTGTATGTATAGAGTCTGTATGTGTAGAGTCTGTATGTGTAGTCTGTATGTGTAGAGTGTGTATGTGTAGAGTCTGTATGTATAGAGTCTGTATGTGTAGAGTCTGTATGTGTAGTCTGTATGTGTAGAGTGTGCATGTGTAGAGTCTGTATGTGTAGTCTGTATGTGTAGAGTGTGTATGTGTAGAGTCTGTATGTATAGAGTCTGTATGTGTAGAGTCTCTATATGTAGAGTATGTATTTTTTATTTGACCTTTATTTAACTAGGCAAGTCAGTTAAGAATAAATTCTTATTTACAATGACGGCCCACCAAAAGGCAAAAGGCCTCCTGCCTTTTGTGTAGAGTGTGTGTGTGTGTAGAGTGTGTGTGTGTGTACAGTGTGTGTGTGTGTGTGTAGAGTGTGTGTTTGCCTGTAAGTGTGTTTCTCTTCAGCAGACGCTCTTATCCAGAGCGATTTAAAGTTAGTGCATTCATCTTAAGATAGCTAGGTGAGACAACCACATCACAGACATAGTGATCCATCTTATGGTCTTATTGATCTGTCACGTCTAGCCCAGTCAGGTCTGACTCCTGTTTCCTTACCCTCCAGCAGCTCAGTCAGGTCTGACTCCTCCTGTTTCCTTACCCTCCAGCAGCCCAGTCAGGTCTGACTCCTGTTTCCCTACCCTCCTGCAGCTCAGTCAGGTCTGACTCCTGTTTCCTTACCCTCCAGCAGCTCAGTCAGGTCTGACTCCTGTTTCCTTACCCTCCAGCAGATCAGTCAGGTCTGACTCCTGTTTCCTTACCCTCCAGCAGCTCAGTCAGGTCTGACTCCTGTTTCCTTACAATCCAGCAGCTCAGTCAGATCCATGTAAAGCCAGCCAAAGAAGCCACAGTCGCCAATGTGTTTTGATTGGCCAGCAAACTCATCTGTCTTTACCCTTTCCAAAACTGACCTTAAACAACAGATGATAGTAATGACAGTAATGATTGTAATGATAGTAATGGGATTGTGGCTTATGGACCTACATGCTTAGTTTAATTGTATATATCCATATATATATATATATATATATATATATATATATATATATATATATCGTTTTTAAGTGGTGCGTTCCCAATAAATCAACTGATTATGTGACAGTCAAGCAGCAGTAACCTACTCAATTCCCCACAAACCCCTAGGCCAGAGCGGTGAACATGTGAACAAATGCACGAACACACGAACACACTCATGCATCCACACATGCACGCACGCACGCACGCACACACACACACACACACACACACACACACACACACACTGCAACCCACCTCCCCCACCCCCCCACTCCCACAAACTGCCTACATATCATCTATGGCAGGGGTACTCAACTACAGTGCATTCAGAAAGTATTCAGATCCCTTGAATTTTTACACATTTTGTTACTTTACTTTATTCTAAAATGTATAACATTATGTTTTCCCTCATCAAACTTCACACACTACCCCATAATGACAAAGCAGAAACAGGTTTTTAGAAATGTACATACAATTTAAGCAGAAATACCTTATTTACATAGTATTTGCTATGAGACTCGAAATTGAGCTCATGAAGCATGGTGGTGGCAGCATCATGCTGTGGGGACGTTTTTCAGCGGCAGGGACTGGGAGACTAGTCAGGATCGAGGCAAAGATGAACGGAACAATGTACAGAGAGATCCTTGATGAAAACCTGCTGCAGAGTGAGCAGGACCTCAGACTGGGGCGACGCGTCACATTCCAACAGGACAACGACCCTAAGCACACAGCTAAGACAACGCAGGAGTGGCTTCGGGACAAATGTCTGAATGTCCTTGAGTGTCCCAGCCAGAGCCTTGTTTTGAACCTGATCGTACATCTATGGAGAGACCTGAAAATAGCTGTGCAGTGACGCTCCCCATCGAACCTGACAGAGCTTGAGAGGATATGCAGAGAAGAATGGGAGAAAATCCCAAAATACAGGTGTGCTGAGCTTATAGTGTCATGCCCAAGAAGTCTTGAGGTGGTAACCACTGCCAAAGGTGCTTCAACAAAGTACTGAGTAAAGGGTCTGAATACTTATTTAAATGTAATATATTCAGTTTTTGAAAAAGTTGAAATGTGCAAAAATTTCAAAAACCTGTTTTTGTTTTTTCATTATGGGGTATCGTATATAGATTTATGAGGGGAAAACAATTGAATTCAAATTCTTAGTAAATTTTAGAATAAGGCTGTAATGTAACAAAACGTGGGACAAGGGAAGGGGTCTGAATATGTCCTAGGGGGCAAAGGTCCGAATGAATTTCATCCTTTATCGGCGTTGTGGTACAACGTAGTAACAAACAGTCTACGACTTAGGAAACATCTTGTTATATAAAATGTACATTAAATACAGTAAATGAGACTAAGAATTTGAATTGATTACAACTTCTTTTGATTGTAAACATGTGCAATATTGCATCAACATTGCATCAACATTGCATCAACATTGCATCAACATTGCTGAAGAACAAAAGTGGTTGAATAATTGTCTATGCAAAAAGTGCACTGTGAACCATTGTACATGGGCCTTGAATTATTATATTATATTTTTATAAATAAAGTGCATGTTTTCTGGAGAACTAAGGAGAGTTGAACAAAAATAATCATCTGAATACACAGAACATCACTCTGGGCCTTGCCCTGCATTAATGAGAGAAAGTACACTTTCTGTCTCCTGCCAATGCTTTGAACTTTGGCACACATGGTGTGAGAGCAACTCTGAGACACTGGTGCAGGTGTTCATTGTTTTTAATAAAGTTCATTGTGGAGAATGCTGATTCACAGCTGTATGTGGAGCCAAACATGGTCAGGATGTATAGTGCCAGTTTCTTGAGAACAGGGACATCAGCTGCAGGTACCATATTTCCCCAGAAAGTAACAGGGTCACAATCACCAGCCTGCTCCTTCAAAGCCACATTTTCTTGCTGCTCAATCGACTCCATCTGCAGTGATGCAACATCTACCCATCTGAAGATCTGTTTTGCTACGTCTGACAACTTTGTCACATTTGTGACCAAGAAGGGGTTCTGGATGAGCAGCAGCAGTTCTCTTCCAACAGTGATGTCATCAAAGCGAGCCTTGAAGTTATCCATCAGCTTCTGGATGAAGTCATCAGACATCTTTGCCTCCCTGTGTTTACACCAGAATATCTGGGAAATGGACAAGTTCTCCCTGGGGATCATTCTTGAAAAGCTAAAATTTAGCTGTTATATGCTGTTATCATATCACACACTGGGTTGTCCCGTCCCTGCAGCTTAACATTCAGTTGATTAAGGTGTGATGTAATGTCTGTCTGAAAATGCAACTGTTTCCATCTTCTCCTCATCTTCCAAAAACTCAGAAACTGACTTGCCTTGACACTCTTTTGCTCTGATAAGAAAGCTTTGATTTCCTTCAAATTGTCCCAAAAGTGTTCCAAAACCCTGCTGTTGCTGAGCCATCTGACATTGTTGTGCTGTAGTAAGTCATCACAGCTGTCATTGACCTCCGTCAGAATGCCTCGTAGCAGGCGGTGTTGTAGGGATGATGTTGCTCTCAAGAAGTTGATCTGTTTCCTCATCGTTGTCATGACCTCACAATACTATTTTCCCAGACTGGCACACAAGACAGATTGATGGATGATGCAGTGATATGATGTCAGGGTGGTCCTTTTTCAAACGTGCAACCAGGCCCCTTCCTCTTCCTGTCATGGCTGGAGCTCCATATGTGGTGATGGAGACCCCTGACTTCAGATCAATCCCCCTTTTTGTCAGCATCTCTTTGATGGCCTCATGGATATCCTCTCCCTGTGTGTGTGTTTCTAGATTTGTGAAGCTCAACAGCTCCTCACATAATTCCTTCTTTGTTTTGTTAATAAAATCTGACAAACACCAGAAGCTGTGCATTATCAGTGTTATCTGTTGATTCATCCACAGCTAATGAAATGCAAGGTGCATTCTGAATGGTTAAATCTTCAGCTAATATTTCACTTCTCCTCATTGCTGTGGAATCTGACAGTGGGATCTGTTTGATTTTTTCCCTGACCTCATATTTTAGTTTACCTTCAAGCAAGGTGTCAGCAACTTCACACATGCATTATTTTACCATCTCAGCATCTGAAAAAGTTGTTTTGTGTTTTCCCAAAACCCAAGCTATCCTCAGTGAACACTCAATTGCACACAGTTTGGCTGCCAGGGAATTGACAAGGACTTTAGTGGACCTCTCATATTGGGATTTTAGTTGGTTAATCTTGTTTGTTCTCACCTCAGTGTTCAGGGGATACGTCTGATTGAATTTACTATACCTGGTGTCATAATGGCGCGTAACATTGGCACTTTTCACGAGAGCTGTATATCAGGCACATTGGTTTTGTGCTAGTTGCGGGGAGAATGAATGAATATTGTTCGGTCCAATCGTCTTTGAATATACGGTTTTCCGAGTCAACTGTTTTTGTTTTGTTTAACAAGCCATATTAACAAAGATACTGGTAACTAAGCTCCTTCTATCTGTGATATTTACAGTTGAACCACGGTCAAATGTGCTTGGCCCAAGGTTCCGAGGAGGATATTTGGATTAATGTGATGAGGTAAGACGCGGCCTCTTGTATTTGCATATAACCATGTGATTGGATTAGACGGGGCACTAGTAGAGATGGGCGTTGCTTCGAGAAAGAGAGGTTGCTGAGTTAGAGGCCACTGCGCCCAGTTGATTTTTTAAAGCTGTCTAAAAAATAATGTATTGACTTTTATATAACAAAATGCGGTGTTGTCGAGTCCTGATTTACCCTTCTCTGTGTCCGGACCCGGACCGCAGTCCACCAGTTGAGTTTGGCTTCTCTATGGCCACCCTGATATGTTATGATTTTCCCCCTCTGATGTCCTTTCATGAGCCTCTATACCTCTACATTTTAATTGACATTTTAGGAGGGGCCCGAAGGAACGAGTTACACATTTTCTCGTTACTGTAATTGAGTAGCTTTTCCGAGTACTTGAGGTTTGTTAGTAAAGTCAGTCATTTTACTTTTACATAAGTATGTATTGAATTAAGTGTTGTACTTCACTAACTTTTTAAAACCATCTGTTACAGAGTATAATTGTTTAGGCTAGCCATAATAATAGATCATGAGGGCACAGGAAGAGAGAGCCACTTGGAGACAGAAACAAAATTCTCATTGTTGTTCATCAAATCAAATGTATTTATTTAGCCCTTCTTACATCAGCTGATTTCTCAAAGTGCTGTACAGAAACCCAGCCTAAAACCCAAGCAATGCAGGTGTAGAAGCACTGTGGCTAGGAAAAACTCCCTAGAAAGGCCAAAACCTAGGAAGAAACCTAGAGAGGAACCAGGCTATGAGGGGTGGCCAGTCCTCTTCTGGCTGTGCCGGGTGGAGATTATAACAGAACATGGCCAAGATGTTCAAATGTTCATAGATGACCAGCATGGTCAAATAATAATAATCACAGTAGTTGTCGAGGGTGTCAGCACCTCAGGAGTAAATGTCAGTTGGCTTTTCATAGCCGATCATTAAGAGTATCTCTACCGCTCCTGTCTCTAGAGAGTTGAAAACAGCAGGTCTGGGACAGGTAGCACGTCCGGTGAACAGGTCAGGGTTCCATAGCCGCAGGCAGAACAGTTGAAACTGGAGCAGCAGCACGGAGTCATCATGCCAGGTAATCCTGAGGCATGGTCCTAGGGCTCAGGTCCTCCGAGAGAGAGAAAGAAAGAATTAGAGAGAGCATACTTAAATTCGCACAGGACACCAGATAAGACAGGAGAAGTACTCCAGATATAACAGACTAAACCCTAGCCCACCCAACCAATAAACTACTGCAGCATAAATACTGGAGGCTGAGACAGGGGGGGTCAGGAGACACTATGGCCCCATCCGATGATACCCCCGGACAGGGCCAAACAGGCAGGACATAACCCCACCCACTTTGCCAAAGCACAGCCCCCACACCACTAGAGGGATATCTTCAACCACCAACTTACCATCCTGAGACAAGGCCAAGTATAGCCCACAAAGATCTCTGCCACAGCACAACCCAAAGGGGGGCGCCAACCCAGACAGGAAGATCACGTCAGTGACTCAACCCACTAAAGTGACGCACCCTTCCTAGGGACGGCATGGAAGAGCGCTAGTAAGCCAGCGACTCAGCCCCTGTAATAGGGTTAGAGGCAGAGAATCCCAGTGGAGAGAGGGGGACTGGCCAGGCAGAGATAGCAAGGGCAGTTCGTTGCTCCAGAGCCTTTCCGTTCACCTTCACACTCCTGGGCCAGACTACACTCAATCATATGACCTACTGAAGAGATGAGTCTTCAGTAAAGACTTAAAGGTTGAGAACGAGTCTGCGTCTCTCACATGGGTAGGCAGACCATTCCATAAAAATGGAGCTCTATAGGAGAAAGCCCTGCCTGCAGCTGTTTGCTTAGAAATTCTAGGAACAATTAGGAGGCCTGCGTCTTGTGACCGTAGCGCACGTTTAGGTATGTATGGCAGAACCAAATAGGAAAGATAGGTAGGAGCAAGCCCATGTAATGCTTTGTAGGTTAGCAGTCAAACCTTGAAATCAGCCCTTGCCTTAACAGGAAGCCAGTGTAGGGAGGCTAGCACTGGAGTAATATGATAATTTTTTGGGGTTCTAGTCAGGATTCTAGCAGCCGTATTTAGCACTAGCTGAAGTTTTTGGACAGAAAATGTCTGATTTTTGCAATGTTACGTAGATGGACAAAAGCTGTCCTTGAAACAGTCTTGATATGTCAAAAGAGAGATCAGGGTCCAGAGTAACGCCGAGGTCCTTCACAGTTTTATTTGAGACGACTGTACAACATCAAGATTAATTGTCAGATTCAACAGAAGATCTCTTTGTTTCTTGGGACCTAGAACAAGCATCTCTGTTTTGTCCGAGTTTAAAAGTAGAATGTTTGCAGCCGTCCATTTCCTTATGTCTGAAACACAGGCTTCTAGCGAGGGCAGTTTTGGGGCTTCACCATGTTTCATTGAAATGTACAGCTGTGTGTCATCTGCATAGCAGTGAAAGTTAACATTATGTTTTCGAATGACATCCCCAAGAGGTAAAATATATAGTGAAAACAATAGTGTTCCTAAAATGGAACCTTGAGGAACACCGAAATGTACAGTTGATTTGTCAGAGGACAAACCATTCACAGAGACAAACTGATATCTTTCTGACAGATAAAATCTAAACCAGGCCAGAACTTGTCTGTGTAGACCAATTTGGGTTTCCGATCTCTCCAAAAGAATGTGGTGATCGATGGTATCAAAAGCAGCACTAAGGTCTAGGAGCACAAGAACAGATGCAGAGCCTCAGTCTGACGCCATTAAAAGGTAATTTACCACCTTCACAAGTGCAGTCTCAGTGCTATGATGGGGTCTAAAATCAGACTGAAGCATTTCGTATACATTGTTTGTCTTCAGGAAGGCAGTGAGTTGCTGCGCTTAGCTTTTTCTAAACCTTTTGAGAGGAATGGAAGATTCGATATAGGCCGATAATTGTAATTTTTTTCTGGATCAAGGTTTGGCTTTTTTACTACTGCCACTTTGAATGAGTTTGGTACGCAACCGGTGGATAGAGAGCCGTTTATTGTGTTCAACATAGGAGGGCCAAGTGCAGGAAGCAGCTCTTTCAGTAGTTTAATTGGAATAGGGTCCAGTATGCAGCTTGAAGGTTTAGAGGCCATGATTATTATCATCATTGTGTCAAGAGATATAGTACTAAAACACGTGAGTGTCTCTCTTGATCCTAGGTCCTGGCAGAGTTGTGCAGACTCAGGACATGAGTCCTGAGTCCTGAGATGATTGAAGTCGAAACTCTAACTAAGCCACTGAGAAACATTCAATGTTGTCTTGGTAAGAAGCTCCATTGTCCTGCTGAAAGTTGAATTTGTCTTCCAGTGTCTGTTGGAAAGCAGACTGAACCAGGTTTTCCTCTAGGATTTGTCCTGTGCTTAGCTCTATTCCGTTTCTTTTTATCCTAAACAATCATACTGATAACATGATACAGCCACCACTATGCTTGAAAATATAAAGAGTAGTACTCAGTGACATGTTGTATTGGATTTTCCCCAAACATAATGCTTGTATTCAGAACATAAAGTTAATTTCTTAGATACATTTCTTTCAGTTTTCTTTTTTGCAATCAGGATGAATATTTTGGAATATTTTTTTATTCTTTACAAGCTTCCTTCTTTTCAAATCAAATCAAATCAAATCAAATTTTATTTGTCACATACACATGGTTAGCAGATGTACTTTTCACTCTGTTATTGGGGTTAGTATTGTGAAGTAACTACAATGTTGTTGATCCATCCCCAGTTTTCTCCTATAACAGCAATTAAGCTATGTAACTGTTTTAAAGTCACCATTGGCCTCATGGTGAAATTCCTGAGTGGTTTCCTTCCTCTCAGGCAACGGAGTTAGGAAGGCTCTGTACTGGTGGTGCCCCGATCCCACAGCTGAATCAACTTTAGGAGACGGTCCTGGCGCTTGCTGGACTATCTTGGGGGCCCTGAAGCCTTCTTCACAACAATTGAACCGCTCTCCTTGAAGTTCTGATGATCCGATAAATGGTTGATTTAGGTGCAATCTTACTGGCAGTGATATCCTTGCCTGTGAAGCCCTTCTTGTGCAAAGCAATGATGACGGCACGTGTTTCCTTGCAGGTAACCATGTTTGACAGAGGAAGAACAATGATTCCTAGCACCACCCTCCTTTTGAAGCTTCCAGTCTGTTATTCGAACTCAATCAGCATGACAGAGTGATCTCCAGCCTTGTCCTCGTCAACACTCACATCTGTGTTAACGAGAGAATCACTGACATGATGTCAGCTGGTCCTTTTGTGGCAGGGCTGAAATGCAGTGGAAATGTTTTTTGGGGATTCAGTTCATTTGCATGGCAAAGAGGGACTTTGCAATTAATTGCAATTCATCTGATCACTCATCATAACATTCTGGAGTATATGCAAATTGCCATCTTACAAACTGAGGCAGCAGACTGTGTGAAAATTAATATTTGTGTCATTCTCAAAACTTTTGGCCACGACTGTAGATATAAAGAAAAGTCGGCAAAAAGTTGTCTGGATGCTAAAGTTGCTGGATAATCATCTTGGTTTGAAAGGTGTATAAGTGAGTTCATACATTTTCCATACTGCTCTCCCATGGCAATCAAACCCACAACTCAGGTGTTGCAAGTGCCACGCTCTACCAACTAATACACACGGAACAGAGCCCGGGACCCACCAGTGTGCCCTGTGATCCTCCAGTCATCCCCTTCCCCGACCCTGGAACCCTACCAGTATTCACCCAGCTGGATGTATAATAGGGCTCAATGGGCTGCGGCCTCATAAGGCCCCATCTATTGTTTTCACCTTAGTGTGGGATGGCAGCAGTATGTTGATACTGGGATGAATGCACTCACACTCACAATTCTGGTGGTGAACAGTGGTTGATACTTGGTAAAGCAAACACACAGGCAAGATGTCAGACAGGCACGCTTGCACACACACACGCTACAGCCCCCACCCCACCCCACACAAACACACATACATAAACATGCAAAGGTCATCCGCACTCCATCATCATGGCAACAATTATTGAGTAATCAGCTCCCTAATTACAGACCAATAAACTGAAGCCTCATTGTGTCTGTTGCCGGGTAGAATTCCCCCTTCTCTGTAGTTTGATTCACAACACATAATTTTAGGCTTGACCCCTCACCCCTACACCCCTGCCCTCCCCCTAATACCTTCCTGTCTCCCTTATTAGGGCGTATGTGTTGCGCTGAGTAGAGGTCAGGGATGAAAGGTTACGCTGTCACTCAGGCATGTGCGCAAAAATAGGCGCCCCTTGATTTAAACCAACGGAAAGACTTGGAGCTACCATCCGATATGCACGAAAGCCAGTTTGAAGCCGTTCACGCACATTGGTCATTAATTTTATTTTTATTTTACTTACCTCTATCTATAACAATATGTTATAATATATCAGCATTGACAATTTATTTTACCTCTAAGTTAAGTTAAAGGAATCTAAAACACAAAAGATAATGGAGTGAAGACAGTCATATTTACGTTCCAAGGTTCAGTAGTAGACGCACACAAAACTAAAGAACGTAGCCGGCAAAAGTACTTTTTTAAATACTCACTAATAATAATAGTAATACATGTGTGCGTGTGTGTGTGTGTGTGTGTGTGTGTGTGTGTGTCTGTGTGCGTGCGTGCGTGTGTGTGTGTGTGTGTGTGTGTGTGTGTGTGTGTGTGTGTGTGTGTGTGTGTGTGTGTGTGTGTGTGTGTGTGTGTGTGTGTGTGTGTGTCTGTGTGTGTGTGTGTGTGTGTGTGTGTGCGTGCGTGCGTGTGTCACCACTCATCCTCTCACAACCTCTTTCTTAATACTGGTTTACATTTACCACTACTTTGGTTTCTCCCAAGGCAGAAAACATATTTGAAAATACTCCCATGTGCTGGGCTGATGTTAGGGAATAATTTGTTGTTGTTGTTGTAATATACACCGGATAAGTGCAGTGAAATGTGTTGTTTTACAGGGTCAGCTATAGAAGTATGGCGCCACTTGATCAAATGAAGGTTAACACTGTAACTGCTAGGCTACATGCCGCCGAATCTCAGATATGCAGAGCTAAGAACTCCCATGTGCTGGACTGATGGTAGGGAATCTCAGATATGCAGAGCTAAGAACTCATATGTTTCAAGAAACCAGGAAGTAGTTAAATCTGTCACTACCTCTGTCTCTTCATCAAGGTACTGTGTATGTCACACCACCATGTACCAGTATGTCACCGGATAACATGTATCACAAGACCAATTGTGTGTTTGTTCACGGGGTAACGGTGTTCCTTTCATTCGTTTTCCTAAGAACGTTCCTCAGGTTGCAGGTCCTGGCGAGACATGATGTACTGTACATCTCGTCCTCCATGTGTGTGTGTGTGTGTGTGTGTGTGTGTGTGTGTGTGTGTGTGTGTGTGTGTGTGTGTGTGTGTGTGTGTGTGTGTGTGTGTGTGTGTGTGTGTGTGTGTGTGTGTGTGTGTGTGTGTGTGTGTGTGTGTGTGTGTGTGTGTGTGTGTGTGTGTCATGAGAGTAGTGTCACCACACTGCAGGTGAGACGGTGTGTTAGGAATGCGTGCTCTCATGCAGGTCCATTCAGCTCCTATAGACTGTGTTAGCCTGAATATGATGGATTTAACATAGTGGCGCTAACAAAATAGCCTTGATTTACAAAGCAGCGCTAGGTGCCGTAGCCGATACCTGTAGCTGTGCCAGTAGTGACAGAATACACCGGAGACCCATAAAGTATAATTGACTGTATTTGTCTTTATTTTCCTTGGTAGGAACTCGTTGAAATGTGCTGGGGTAAAGAACGTTGTTTTTGGCCTCTCAAGTCCCTTAATCAATCACCTTATTCCTTTTTTTTGTTCAAGCTTGGTTGAAACGCATTCTAAAGATCAGCCCAATATCAGTCAATATTATTATATTAGATATTACCCTAATATGAGACATAGAATCATGAGTGAGGTTGTGGTATTTTCCTACACCTAATTGGCATCTATTCAATCTAAACCTACAGGAAAGTGTGTGCCCTCAGCACTGGAGGTACAGTGAGTAGAGGTCAGGGATGAAAGGTTACGCTGTCACTCAGGCATGTGCGCAAAATAGGCGCCCCTTGATTTTAACCAATCAACCAAACAAAATACTTATTTCTCTCATTAAAATGCAAATCAATTTATAACATTTTTGACATGCGTTTTTCTGTATTTTTTTTGTTATTCTGTCTCTCACTGTTCAAATAAACCTACCATTAAAATTATAGACTGATCATTTCTTTGTCAGTGGGCAAACGTACAAAATCAGCAGGGCATCAAATACTTTTTTCCCTCACTGTAAGAAAAAGTCATTCCTTTACTCGAGGGCACCCTTTATTAGTTCAAACAGCCAACCAGCCTGCTACTGACCCTTAGTAAACTTCTGAAAATACATTTTTGACCAGTTCCAATGCTATTTCACAGTATACAAATTCACTTTCAGCAAGCTTATAGGGATGGGCACTCAACATGTATGGCACTAACACAAACAAATTATGATTGGCGGAAAGAATTTGGTAAAAAGAAGATTGTGGGAGCTGTTTTTTTGGACTTCTAGCGTGTCATAATGATGGAGCCAACTGTCTTCTTGGGGACCTTCAATGCTGCAGACATTTTTTGGTACCCTTTCCCAGATCTGTGTCTTGACACAATACTGTCTCGGAGCTCTACGGACAGTTCCTTCAACCTCATGGCTTGGTTTTTGCTCTGACATGCACTGTCAACTGTGGGACCTTATATAGACTGGTGTGTGCCTTTCCAAATCATGCCCAATCATTTGAATTTACCACAGGTGGATTCCAATCAAGTTGTAGAAACATCTCAAGGATGATCAATGGAAACATGATGAATCTGAGCTCAATTTCCAGTCTCATAGCAAAGGGTCTGAATACTTATGTAAATAAGGTATTTTAAAAAAAAAATTATATATACATTTGCAAAAATTTCTAGCAACCTGTTTTCAATTTGTCCTTACGGGGTAATGAGTGTAGATTGATGAGGGAAAATATGAATGTAATCCTTTTAAGAATAAAGAATAGAATACATAACAAAATGTGGAAAAAGGGAAGGGGTCTGAATACTTTCCGAATGCACCGTAGATGCACGAAGTAAACAGTAGTAATGTGGGTCAATTTCTGCAACAACCAGGAGCGCACTGCGGTTTTGATCCTGTAGCTACCACATTGTAGCAGCGTGAGGCACACCCGTGCACATGCACAGACACTCTGTGTGACTGTGTGAGAGCACATGCACAGACACTCTGTGTGACTGTGTGAGAACACATGCACAGACACTCTGTGTGACTGTGTGAGAGCACATGCACAGACACTCTGTGTGACTGTGTGAGAGCACATGCACAGACACTGTGTGATTGTGTGAGAGCACAGACTTGCATCGTGTCCATCTCAATGGGAGGATTCCAGAGGATCACTTTTGTCAAGTCACTTTTGCCATCGTTGGTCACTGCCTTTCAAAGTGCTTTGCATTCTGGGGGAAGAAAATGGCTGGCCTACACACCAGATGCATGAACTTTACAAAAATAATGCTCTCAAAGGTCATGAGGTTTTGACTGAAAGCAGTTGCTTTCTCCAACTTCCTCCGGCAGCCAATGCCTGCATTGTGGGATGCTCTATCGTCAACCAATCATTAGGTTGTTTTTGTTTGACCCACACAATCGTGACCAAAGACATGACTGAAACATGAACCAATTTGCTGCGATTTATGTGTGCAGTGGAAATATTCAAATACATGTAATATTTGACTCTCTCTCTCACTAAGTGATTGCAGTGGTGTAAAGTACCTAATTAAGTAAAAATACTTTGAAGTACTACTTAAGTAGATTTTTGGGGCATCTGTTCTTTACTTTACCATTTATATTTTTGACAACTTCTACTTTTACTTCACTCCATTCCTAAAGAAAATAATGTACTTTTTACTCATACATTTTCCCTGACACCCAAAAGTACTCATTACATTTCGAATGCTTAGCAGGACAAGAACATGGTCGAATTCACACACTTTTCAAGAGAACATCCCTGCCCATCCCTACTGCCTCTGATCTGGTGGATTCACTAAACACAAATGCTTCGTTTGTAAATTAGTGTTCGACTGTGCCCCTGGCTATCCATGGTTTGCATAATATAAGGAATGTGAAATTATTTCAAACCAAATACTTTTAGACTTTTACTCAAGTAGTATTTTACTGGGTGACTCACTTTTACTTGAGTAATTTTCTATTACGGTGTCTTTACTTTTACTCAAATATGACAATTGGCTACTTTTTCCACCACTGAGCGATTGTACAATGTACACACACATTTTATGATGATTTCAGTTTATGAGTATATGATATTTAGTCATGGTAAGTTCATCTCTTTTTACAGACTGATCTTTTCGACTCGTTCATTAAAAAGAACAAATCTTTCGACTAATTTCGTTCATTTGAGTCAGTAATGCCCAGAGCACATAGGACCCCCGACCTTGTGAACGATGAACTGAAACTCAAAATAGTAATGATCCTACAAGCCTCTCGTTCAAATGTTATTCACCATAAGGGGCTTATTGGAGTTGTCATTTGTGACTGAGACTTGTAAAAGCAGGCTTTAAAAAATGTACATTTATTGGTTGCTATGTGTAGGCATACAAATACGTTTAGTCATTGGTACATTTCAAATTAGTTCTAGTTGTGGCCGCAACCGAACTAGATTGTGAACGACTCTTGGCAGAATATGTTGCTTGACTGCCGTGAGGGTGATAAGCACCATATCGTTCGCGAACCGCAGCACCCCAAACGATTCGTTCTTCAGTTTGTTGAACAGAGACTGTGTGTATGTTTTGGTTCTGCAAGAATCAATTAATTGCGTTCATTCTTGCACCATGTGATCAATTATCAGTTCTAAACATGTATATTTCTTCTCTGTGCTGCCTGCAACGTGATCTATTTTGTCTGCGCACATAATTGACAGTTGTTGGTCAGAGTATGTCTCCGAAGGCACCAGAGGAACCAGTATTAATCCTGCTGTAGAATTCATTGTTTGGTCAGAGTATGTCTCCGAAGGCACCAGAGGAACCAGTATTAATCCTGCTGTAGAATTCATTGTTTGGTCAGAGTATGTCTCTGAAGGCACCAGAGGAGCCAGTATTAATCCTGCTGTAGAATTCATTGTTTGGTCAGAGTATGTCTCTGAAGGCACCAGAGGAACCAGTATTAATCCTGCTGTAGAATTCATTGTTTGGTCAGAGTATGTCTCTGAAGGCACCAGAGGAACCAGTATTAATCCTGCTGTAGAATTCATTGTTTGGTCAGAGTATGTCTCCGAAGGCACCAGAGGAGCCAGTATTAATCCTGCTGTAGAATTCATTGTTTGGTCAGAGTATGTCTCCGAAGGCACCAGAGGAACCAGTATTAATCCTGCTGTAGAATTCATTGTTTGGTCAGAGTATGTCTCCGAAGGCACCAGAGGAGCCAGTATTAATCCTGCTGTAGAATTCATTGTTTGGTCAGAGTATGTCTCCGAAGGCACCAGAGGAGCCAGTATTAATCCTGCTGTAGAATTCATTGTTTGGTCAGAGTATGTCTCCGAAGGCACCAGAGGAACCAGTATTAATCCTGCTGTAGAATTCATTGTTTGGTCAGAGTATGTCTCCGAAGGCACCAGAGGAACCAGTATTAATCCTGCTGTAGAATTCATTGTTTGGTCAGAGTATGTCTCCGAAGGCACCAGAGGAACCAGTATTAATCCTGCTGTAGAATTCATTGTTTGGTCAGAGTATGTCTCCGAAGGCACCAGAGGAGCCAGTATTAATCCTGCTGTAGAATTCATTGTTTGGTCAGAGTATGTCTCCGAAGGCACCAGAGGAACCAGTATTAATCCTGCTGTAGAATTCATTGTTTGGTCAGAGTATGTCTCCGAAAGCACCAGAGGAACCAGTATTAATCCTGCTGTAGAATTCATTGTTTGGTCAGAGTATGTCCCCGAAGGCACCAGAGGAACCAGTATTAATCCTGCTGTAGAATTCATTGTTTGGTCAGAGTATGTCCCCGAAGGCACCAGAGGAACCAGTATTAATCCTGCTGTAGAATTCATTGTTTGGTCAGAGTATGTCTCCGAAGGCAACAGAGGAACCAGTATTAATCCTGTTGTAGAATTCATTGTTTGGTCAGAGTATGTCCCTGAAGACACCAGAGGAGCCAGTATTAATCCTGCTGTAGAATTCATTGTTTGGTCAGAGTATGTCCCTGAAGACACCAGAGGAGCCAGTATTAATCCTGCTGTAGAATTCATTGTTTGGTCAGAGTATGTCCCTGAAGACACCAGAGGAGCCAGTATTAATCCTGCTGTAGAATTCATTGTTTGGTCAGAGTATGTCTCCGAAGGCACCAGAGGAGCCAGTATTAATCCTGCTGTAGAATTCATTGTTTGGTCAGAGTATGTCTCCGAAGACACCAGAGGAGCCAGTATTAATCCTGCTGTAGAATTCATTGTTTGGTCAGAGTATGTCCCCGAAGGCACCAGAGGAACCAGTATTAATCCTGCTGTAGAATTCATTGTTTGGTCAGAGTATGTCTCCGAAGACACCAGAGGAGCCAGTATTAATCCTGCTGTAGAATTCATTGTTTGGTCAGAGTATGTCCCTGAAGACACCAGAGGAGCCAGTATTAATCCTGCTGTAGAATTCATTGTTTGGTCAGAGTATGTCCCCGAAGGCACCAGAGGAACCAGTATTAATCCTGCTGTAGAATTCATTGTTTGGTCAGAGTATGTCTCCGAAGGCACCAGAGGAGCCAGTATTAATCCTGCTGTAGAATTCATTGTTTGGTCAGAGTATGTCTCCGAAGGCACCAGAGGAGCCAGTATTAATCCTGCTGTAGAATTCATTGTTTGGTCAGAGTATGTCTCCGAAGACACCAGAGGAGCCAATATTAATCCTGCTGTCGAATTCATTGTTTGGTCAGAGTATGTCTCCGAAGGCACCAGAGGAACCAGTATTAATCCTGCTGTAGAATTCATTGTTTGGTAAGAGTATGTCCCTGAAGACACCAGAGGAGCCAGTATTAATCCTGCTGTAGAATTCATTGTTTGGTCAGAGTATGTCCCTGAAGACACCAGAGGAGCCAGTATTAATCCTGCTGTAGAATTCATTGTTTGGTCAGAGTCTGTCTCCGAAGACACCAGAGGAGCCAGTATTAATCCTGCTGTAGAATTCATTGTTTGGTCAGAGTATGTCCCCGAAGGCACCAGAGGAACCAGTATTAATCCTGCTGTAGAATTCATTGTTTGGTCAGAGTATGTCTCCGAAGACACCAGAGGAGCCAGTATTAATCCTGCTGTAGAATTCATTGTTTGGTCAGAGTATGTCCCTGAAGACACCAGAGGAGCCAGTATTAATCCTGCTGTAGAATTCATTGTTTGGTCAGAGTATGTCTCCGAAGACACCAGAGGAGCCAGTATTAATCCTGCTGTAGAATTCATTGTTTGGTCAGAGTATGTCCCCGAAGGCACCAGAGGAACCAGTATTAATCCTGCTGTAGAATTCATTGTTTGGTCAGAGTATGTCTCCGAAGACACCAGAGGAGCCAGTATTAATCCTGCTGTAGAATTCATTGTTTGGTCAGAGTATGTCCCCGAAGGCACCAGAGGAACCAGTATTAATCCTGCTGTAGAATTCATTGTTTGGTCAGAGTATGTCTCCGAAGGCACCAGAGGAGCCAGTATTAATCCTGCTGTAGAATTCATTGTTTGGTCAGAGTATGTCTCCGAAGGCACCAGAGGAGCCAGTATTAATCCTGCTGTAGAATTCATTGTTTGGTCAGAGTATGTCTCCGAAGACACCAGAGGAGCCAGTATTAATCCTGCTGTAGAATTCATTGTTTGGTCAGAGTATGTCTCCGAAGGCACCAGAGGAACCAGTATTAATCCTGCTGTAGAAGTCATTGTTTGGTCAGAGTATGTCCCCGAAGGCACCGGAGGAACCAGTATTAATCCTGCTGTAGAATTCATTGTTTGGTCAGAGTATGTCTCCGAAGGCACCAGAGGAACCAGTATTAATCCTGCTGTAGAATTCATTGTTTGGTCAGAGTATGTCTCCGAAGGCACCAGAGGAGCCAGTATTAATCCTGCTGTAGAATTCATTGTTTGGTCAGAGTATGTCTCCGAAGGCACCAGAGGAGCCAGTATTAATCCTGCTGTAGAATTCATTGTTTGGTCAGAGTATGTCTCCGAAGGCACCAGAGGAACCAGTATTAATCCTGCTGTAGAATTCATTGTTTGGTCAGAGTATGTCTCCGAATGCACCAGAGGAGCCAGTATTAATCCTGCTGTAGAATTCATTGTTTGGTCAGAGTATGTCTCCGAAGGCACCAGAGGAGCCAGTATTAATCCTGCTGTAGAATTCATTGTTTGGTCAGAGTATGTCTCCGAAGGCACCAGAGGAGCCAGTATTAATCCTGCTGTAGAATTCATTGTTTGGTCAGAGTATGTCTCCGAAGGCACCAGAGGAACTAGTATTAATCCTGCTGTAGAATTCATTGTTTGGTCAGAGTATGTCTCCGAAGGCACCAGAGGAACCAGTATTAATCCTGCTGTAGAATTCATTGTTTGGTCAGAGTATGTCTCCGAAGGCACCAGAGGAACCAGTATTAATCCTGCTGTAGAATTCATTGTTTGGTCAGAGTATGTCTCCGAAGGCACCAGAGGAACCAGTATTAATCCTGCTGTAGAATTCATTGTTTGGTCAGAGTATGTCCCCGAAGGCACCAGAGGAGCCAGTATTAATCCTGCTGTAGAATTCATTGTTTGGTCAGAGTATGTCTCCGAAGGCACCAGAGGAGCCAGTATTAATCCTGCTGTAGAATTCATTGTTTGGTCAGAGTATGTCTCCGAAGACACCAGAGGAGCCAGTATTAATCCTGCTGTAGAATTCATTGTTTGGTCAGAGTATGTCTCCGAAGGCACCAGAGGAACCAGTATTAATCCTGCTGTAGAATTCATTGTTTGGTCAGAGTATGTCTCCGAAGGCACCAGAGGAGCCAGTATTAATCCTGCTGTAGAATTCATTGTTTGGTCAGAGTATGTCTCCGAAGGCACCAGAGGAACCAGTATTAATCCTGCTGTAGAATTCATTGTTTGGTCAGAGTATGTCTCCGAAGGCACCAGAGGAACCAGTATTAATCCTGCTGTAGAATTCATTGTTTGGTCAGAGTATGTCTCCGAAGGCACCAGAGGAGCCAGTATTAATCCTGCTGTAGAATTCATTGTTTGGTCAGAGTATGTCTCCGAAGGCACCAGAGGAGCCAGTATTAATCCTGCTGTAGAATTCATTGTTTGGTCAGAGTATGTCTCCGAAGGCACCAGAGGAGCCAGTATTAATCCTGCTGTAGAATTCATTGTTTGGTCAGAGTATGTCTCCGAAGGCATCAGAGGAACCAGTATTAATCCTGCTGTAGAATTCATTGTTTGGTCAGAGTATGTCTCCGAAGGCACCAGAGGAACCAGTATTAATCCTGCTGTAGAATTCATTGTTTGGTCAGAGTATGTCTCCGAAGGCACCAGAGGAACCAGTATTAATCCTGCTGTAGAATTCATTGTTTGGTCAGAGTATGTCTCCGAAGGCACCAGAGGAGCCAGTATTAATCCTGCTGTAGAATTCATTGTTTGGTCAGAGTATGTCTCCGAAAGCACCAGAGGAGCCAGTATTAATCCTGCTGTAGAATTCATTGTTTGGTCAGAGTATGTCTCCGAAGGCACCAGAGGAACCAGTATTAATCCTGCTGTAGAATTCATTGTTTGGTCAGAGTATGTCTCCGAAGGCACCAGAGGAACCAGTATTAATCCTGCTGTAGAATTCATTGTTTGGTCAGAGTATGTCCCCGAAGGCACCAGAGGAGCCAGTATTAATCCTGCTGTAGAATTCATTGTTTGGTCAGAGTATGTCTCCGAATGCACCAGAGGAGCCAGTATTAATCCTGCTGTAGAATTCATTGTTTGGTCAGAGTATGTCTCCGAAGACACCAGAGGAGCCAGTATTAATCCTGCTGTAGAATTCATTGTTTGGTCAGAGTATGTCTCCGAAGGCACCAGAGGAACCAGTATTAATCCTGCTGTAGAATTCATTGTTTGGTCAGAGTATGTCTCCGAAGGCACCAGAGGAGCCAGTATTAATCCTGCTGTAGAATTCATTGTTTGGTCAGAGTATGTCTCCGAAGGCACCAGAGGAACCAGTATTAATCCTGCTGTAGAATTCATTGTTTGGTCAGAGTATGTCTCCGAAGGCACCAGAGGAGCCAGTATTAATCCTGCTGTAGAATTCATTGTTTGGTCAGAGTATGTCTCCGAAGGCACCAGAGGAGCCAGTATTAATCCTGCTGTAGAATTCATTGTTTGGTCAGAGTATGTCTCCGAAGGCACCAGAGGAACCAGTATTAATCCTGCTGTAGAATTCATTGTTTGGTCAGAGTATGTCTCCGAAGGCACCAGAGGAACCAGTATTAATCCTGCTGTAGAATTCATTGTTTGGTCAGAGTATGTCTCCGAAGGCACCAGAGGAACCAGTATTAATCCTGCTGTAGAATTCATTGTTTGGTCAGAGTATGTCTCCGAAGGCACCAGAGGAGCCAGTATTAATCCTGCTGTAGAATTCATTGTTTGGTCAGAGTATGTCTCCGAAGGCACCAGAGGAACCAGTATTAATCCTGCTGTAGAATTCATTGTTTGGTCAGAGTATGTCTCCGAAGGCACCAGAGGAACCAGTATTAATCCTGCTGTAGAATTCATTGTTTGGTCAGAGTATGTCTCCGAAGGCACCAGAGGAACTAGTATTAATCCTGCTGTAGAATTCATTGTTTGGTCAGAGTATGTCTCCGAAGGCACCAGAGGAACCAGTATTAATCCTGCTGTAGAATTCATTGTTTGGTCAGAGTATGTCTCCGAAGGCACCAGAGGAGCCAGTATTAATCCTGCTGTAGAATTCATTGTTTGGTCAGAGTATGTCTCCGAAGGCACCAGAGGAACCAGTATTAATCCTGCTGTAGAATTCATTGTTTGGTCAGAGTATGTCTCCGAAGGCACCAGAGGAACCAGTATTAATCCTGCTGTAGAATTCATTGTTTGGTCAGAGTATGTCCCCGAAGGCACCAGAGGAGCCAGTATTAATCCTGCTGTAGAATTCATTGTTTGGTCAAAGTATGTCTCCGAAGGCACCAGAGGAGCCAGTATTAATCCTGCTGTAGAATTCATTGTTTGGTCAGAGTATGTCTCCGAAGACACCAGAGGAGCCAGTATTAATCCTGCTGTAGAATTCATTGTTTGGTCAGAGTATGTCTCCGAAGGCACCAGAGGAACCAGTATTAATCCTGCTGTAGAATTCATTGTTTGGTCAGAGTATGTCTCCGAAGGCACCAGAGGAGCCAGTATTAATCCTGCTGTAGAATTCATTGTTTGGTCAGAGTATGTCTCCGAAGGCACCAGAGGAACCAGTATTAATCCTGCTGTAGAATTCATTGTTTGGTCAGAGTATGTCTCCGAAGGCACCAGAGGAGCCAGTATTAATCCTGCTGTAGAATTCATTGTTTGGTCAGAGTATGTCTCCGAAGGCACCAGAGGAGCCAGTATTAATCCTGCTGTAGAATTCATTGTTTGGTCAGAGTATGTCTCCGAAGGCACCAGAGGAACCAGTATTAATCCTGCTGTAGAATTCATTGTTTGGTCAGAGTATGTCTCCGAAGGCACCAGAGGAACCAGTATTAATCCTGCTGTAGAATTCATTGTTTGGTCAGAGTATGTCTCCGAAGGCACCAGAGGAACCAGTATTAATCCTGCTGTAGAATTCATTGTTTGGTCAGAGTATGTCTCCGAAGGCACCAGAGGAGCCAGTATTAATCCTGCTGTAGAATTCATTGTTTGGTCAGAGTATGTCTCCGAAGGCACCAGAGGAGCCAGTATTAATCCTGCTGTAGAATTCATTGTTTGGTCAGAGTATGTCTCCGAAGGCACCAGAGGAACCAGTATTAATCCTGCTGTAGAATTCATTGTTTGGTCAGAGTATGTCCCCGAAGGCACCAGAGGAACCAGTATTAATCCTGCTGTAGAATTCATTGTTTGGTCAGAGTATGTCTCCGAAGGCACCAGAGGAACCAGTATTAATCCTGCTGTAGAATTCATTGTTTGGTCAGAGTATGTCTCCGAAGGCACCAGAGGAGCCAGTATTAATCCTGCTGTAGAATTCATTGTTTGGTCAGAGTATGTCTCCGAAGGCACCAGAGGAGCCAGTATTAATCCTGCTGTAGAATTCATTGTTTGGTCAGAGTATGTCTCCGAAGGCACCAGAGGAACCAGTATTAATCCTGCTGTAGAATTCATTGTTTGGTCAGAGTATGTCTCCGAAGGCACCAGAGGAGCCAGTATTAATCCTGCTGTAGAATTCATTGTTTGGTCAGAGTATGTCTCCGAAGGCACCAGAGGAGCCAGTATTAATCCTGCTGTAGAATTCATTGTTTGGTCAGAGTATGTCTCCGAAGGCACCAGAGGAGCCAGTATTAATCCTGCTGTAGAATTCATTGTTTGGTCAGAGTATGTCTCCGAAGGCACCAGAGGAACTAGTATTAATCCTGCTGTAGAATTCATTGTTTGGTCAGAGTATGTCTCCGAAGGCACCAGAGGAACCAGTATTAATCCTGCTGTAGAATTCATTGTTTGATCAGAGTATGTCTCCGAAGGCACCAGAGGAGCCAGTATTAATCCTGCTGTAGAATTCATTGTTTGGTCAGAGTATGTCTCCGAAGGCACCAGAGGAGCCAGTATTAATCCTGCTGTAGAATTCATTGTTTGGTCAGAGTATGTCTCCGAAGGCACCAGAGGAACCAGTATTAATCCTGCTGTAGAATTCATTGTTTGGTCAGAGTATGTCCCCGAAGGCACCAGAGGAGCCAGTATTAATCCTGCTGTAGAATTCATTGTTTGGTCAGAGTATGTCTCCGAAGACACCAGAGGAGCCAGTATTAATCCTGCTGTAGAATTCATTGTTTGGTCAGAGTATGTCTCCGAAGACACCAGAGGAGCCAGTATTAATCCTGCTGTAGAATTCATTGTTCGGTCAGAGTATGTCTCCGAAGACACCAGAGGAGCCAGTATTAATCCTGCTGTAGAATTCATTGTTTGGTCAGAGTATGTCTCCGAAGGCACCAGAGGAGCCAGTATTAATCCTGCTGTAGAATTCATTGTTTGGTCAGAGTATGTCTCTGAAGGCACCAGAGGAACCAGTATTAATCCTGCTGTAGAATTCATTGTTTGGTCAGAGTATGTCCCTGAAGGCACCAGAGGAACCAGTATTAATCCTGCTGTAGAATTCATTGTTTGGTCAGAGTATGTCCCCGAAGGCACCAGAGGAGCCAGTATTAATCTTGCTGTAGAATTCATTGTTTGGTCAGAGTATGTCCCCAAAGGCACCAGAGGAGCCAGTATTAATCCTGCTGTAGAATTCATTGTTTGGTCAGAGTATGTCTCCGAAGGCACCAGAGGAGCCAGTATTAATCCTGCTGTAGAATTCATTGTTTGGTCAGAGTATGTCTCCAAAGGCACCAGAGGAACCAGTATTAATCCTGCTGTAGAATTCATTGTTTGGTCAGAGTATGTCCCCGAAGGCACCAGAGGAACCAGTATTAATCCTGCTGTAGAATTCATTGTTTGGTCAGAGTATGTCCCCGAAGGCACCAGAGGAGCCAGTATTAATCCTGCTGTAGAATTCATTGTTTGGTCAGAGTATGTCTCCGAAGGCACCAGAGGAACCAGTATTAATCCTGCTGTAGAATTCATTGTTTGGTCAGAGTATGTCTCCGAAGGCACCAGAGGAACCAGTATTAATCCTGCTGTAGAATTCATTGTTTGGTCAGAGTATGTCCCCGAAGGCACCAGAGGAACCAGCATTAATCCTGCTGTAGAATTCATTGTTTGGTCAGAGTATGTCTCCGAAGGCACCAGAGGAACCAGTATTAATCCTGCTGTAGAATTCATTGTTTGGTCAGAGTATGTCTCCGACGGCACCAGAGGAACCAGTATTAATCCTGCTGTAGAAATCATTGTTTGGTCAGAGTATGTCCCTGAAGGCACCAGAGGAACCAGTATTAATCCTGCTGTAGAATTCATTGTTTGGTCAGAGTATGTCTCCGAAGGCACCAGAGGAACCAGTATTAATCCTGCTGTAGAATTCATTGTTTGGTCAGAGTATGTCTCCGAAGGCACCAGAGGAACCAGTATTAATCCTGCTGTAGAATTCATTGTTTGGTCAGAGTATGTCTCCGAAGGCACCAGAGGAGCCAGTATTAATCCTGCTGTAGAATTCATTGTTTGGTCAGAGTATGTCCCCGAAGGCAACAGAGGAGCCAGTATTAATCCTGCTGTAGAATTCATTGTTTGGTCAGAGTATGTCCCCGAAGGCACCAGAGGAGCCAGTATTAATCCTGCTGTAGAATTCATTGTTTGGTCAGAGTATGTCCCCGAAGGCACCAGAGGAACCAGTATTAATCCTGCTGTAGAATTCATTGTTTGGTCAGAGTATGTCCCCGAAGGCACCAGAGGAGCCAGTATTAATCCTGCTGTAGAATTCATTGTTTGGTCAGAGTAGGTCCCCGAAGGCACCAGAGGAGCCAGTATTAATCCTGCTGTAGAATTCATTGTTTGGTCAGAGTATGTCTCCGAAGGCACCAGAGGAGCCAGTATTAATCCTGCTGTAGAATTCATTGTTTGGTCAGTGTATGTCTCCGAAGGCACCAGAGGAGCCAGTATTAATCTTGCTGTAGAATTCATTGTTTGGTCAGAGTATGTCCCCGAAGGCACCAGAGGAACCAGTATTAATCCTGCTGTAGAATTCATTGTTTGGTCAGAGTATGTCTCCGAAGGCACCAGAGGAGCCAGTATTATTCCTGCTGTAGAATTCATTGTTTGGTCAGGGTATGTCCCCGAAGGCAACAGAGGAGCCAGTATTAATCCTGCTGTAGAATTCATTGTTTGGTCAGAGTATGTCCCCGAAGGCACCAGAGGAGCCAGTATTAATCCTGTTGTAGAATTCATTGTTTGGTCAGAGTATGTCCCCGAAGGCACCAGAGGAACCAGTATTAATCCTGCTGTAGAATTCATTGTTTGGTCAGAGTATGTCTCCGAAGGCAACAGAGGAGCCAGTATTAATCCTGCTGTAGAATTCATTGTTTGGTCAGAGTATGTCTCCGAAGGCAACAGAGGAACCAGTATTAATCCTGCTGTAGAATTCATTGTTTGGTCAGAGTATGTCTCCGAAGGCACCAGAGGAACCAGTATTAATCCTGCTGTAGAATTCATTGTTTGGTCAGAGTATGTCTCCGAAGGCACCAGAGGAACCAGTATTAATCCTGCTGTAGAATTCATTGTTTGGTCAGAGTATGTCTCCGAAGGCACCAGAGGAGCCAGTATTAATCCTGCTGTAGAATTCATTGTTTGGTCAGAGTATGTCCCCGAAGGCAACAGAGGAGCCAGTATTAATCCTGCTGTAGAATTCATTGTTTGGTCAGAGTATGTCCCCGAAGGCACCAGAGGAGCCAGTATTAATCCTGCTGTAGAATTCATTGTTTGGTCAGAGTATGTCCCCGAAGGCACCAGAGGAACCAGTATTAATCCTGCTGTAGAATTCATTGTTTGGTCAGAGTATGTCCCCGAAGGCACCAGAGGAGCCAGTATTAATCCTGCTGTAGAATTCATTGTTTGGTCAGAGTAGGTCCCCGAAGGCACCAGAGGAGCCAGTATTAATCCTGCTGTAGAATTCATTGTTTGGTCAGAGTATGTCTCCGAAGGCACCAGAGGAGCCAGTATTAATCCTGCTGTAGAATTCATTGTTTGGTCAGTGTATGTCTCCGAAGGCACCAGAGGAGCCAGTATTAATCTTGCTGTAGAATTCATTGTTTGGTCAGAGTATGTCCCCGAAGGCACCAGAGGAACCAGTATTAATCCTGCTGTAGAATTCATTGTTTGGTCAGAGTATGTCTCCGAAGGCACCAGAGGAGCCAGTATTATTCCTGCTGTAGAATTCATTGTTTGGTCAGGGTATGTCCCCGAAGGCAACAGAGGAGCCAGTATTAATCCTGCTGTAGAATTCATTGTTTGGTCAGAGTATGTCCCCGAAGGCACCAGAGGAGCCAGTATTAATCCTGTTGTAGAATTCATTGTTTGGTCAGAGTATGTCCCCGAAGGCACCAGAGGAACCAGTATTAATCCTGCTGTAGAATTCATTGTTTGGTCAGAGTATGTCTCCGAAGGCAACAGAGGAGCCAGTATTAATCCTGCTGTAGAATTCATTGTTTGGTCAGAGTATGTCTCCGAAGGCAACAGAGGAGCCAGTATTAATCCTGCTGTAGAATTCATTGTTTGGTCAGAGTATGTCCCCGAAGGCACCAGAGGAGCCAGTATTAATCCTGCTGTAGAATTCATTGTTTGGTCAGAGTATGTCCCCGAAGGCACCAGAGGAGCCAGTATTAATCCTGCTGTAGAATTCATTGTTTGGTCAGAGTATGTCTCCGAAGGCACCAGAGGAGCCAGTATTAATCCTGCTGTAGAATTCATTGTTTGGTCAGAGTATGTCCCCGAAGGCACCAGAGGAGCCAGTATTAATCCTGCTGTAGAATTCATTGTTTGGTCAGAGTATGTCTCCGAAGGCACCAGAGGAGCCAGTATTAATCCTGCTGTAGAATTCATTGTTTGGTCAGAGTATGTCTCCGAAGGCACCAGAGGAGCCAGTATTAATCCTGCTGTAGAATTCATTGTTTGGTCAGAGTATGTCTCCGAAGGCACCAGAGGAGCCAGTATTAATCCTGCTGTAGAATTCATTGTTTGGTCAGAGTATGTCTCCGAAGGCACCAGAGGAACCAGTATTAATCCTGCTGTAGAATTCATTGTTTGGTCAGAGTATGTCTCCGAAGGCAACAGAGGAGCCAGTATTAATCCTGCTGTAGAATTCATTGTTTGGTCAGAGTATGTCCCCGAAGGCACCAGAGGAACCAGTATTAATCCTGCTGTAGAATTCATTGTTTGGTCAGAGTATGTCCCCGAAGGCACCAGAGGAACCAGTATTAATCCTGCTGTAGATTTCCTTGGGGACAACAGGTCAAACGAATTAACTTCTAAAATGAACGACTCACTCAGAAAAACAAATCATGACTCTTGAGTCAGTAAAAAGAGTTGTTCTGTCACACCCTGATCTGTTTCACCTGTTTTGTGCTTGTCTCCACCCCTCACCAGCTGTCTCCCATTTGACCCATTACACCCTGTGTATTTATACCTGCGTTGTCTGTTGCAAGTTCGTCTTGTCGTGTCAGGTCGTACCAGCGTGTTTCCCGTTTTTACTGTTCTTAAGTTTTTGTTTTCTAGTCTTCCCGGTTCTGACCTTTCTGCCTGTCCTGACCCTGAGCCTGCCTGCCGTCCTGTACCTGCCTGACTCTGACCTGGTTCACAACCACTGCCTGCCCTCGATCTGCCTTTGTTCTTGCCCCCTTTGTTATAATAAACATTTGGAGAATCGTAAAAATCTGCCTCCTGTGTCTTCATCTGGGTCTTATCCTGAGCCGTGATAGTACAAACTGGCCATGACTGATCCAGCAGACTCGAACCAGCTCTGCAATGCTGTCTCCTACCAAGGAGCCGCCATTGGAGAACACGACGAGTTACTTCTAACCCTTATGGAAAGACTCCAGACCTTGGTGGGACACCATGACCACGCTTTCACTGCATTACTGGAGCAATTCCGCGGATGATCTACCTACCGGGGGTTTCTCTCCCAGTGCTCCCTCCTCTTCGAGCTGCAGCCCTCTTCATTTTACTCGAAGATAACGTTCCTGATAACGATGAGGTCCAGGAGGGCACTAGCACGGGCTACGGTCATGTGGGAACAATAATCCACCGTTTGCCTCAGTCTGGAGGAGATTGTGCCAGAGGATAAAAATGTGTTTGATTCTCCGTTGTCCGGGAGAGATGCTGCTCAGAACTGCGTCAAGAATCCCATAGTGTGGCAGACTACGCATTGGATTTTTGCACTATGGCCTCCGAGAGTCCCTGGATCCAGGAGTCTCTGTTCGACACGTTCCTTCTTGAATTATCAGAGGTGGTTAAAACTTTTTAGGGATAGGGGGCAGTATGACGTGCCCAAAGTAAATGGCCTGTTTCTCAGGCCCAGAAGCTAGGATATGCATATAATTAGATAGATAGAAAACACTCTGAAGTTTCTAAAACTGTTAAAATAATGTATGTGAGTATAACAGAACTGAAATGCCAGGCAAAACCCCGAGGAGGTCACAGCTCTTTCAAATGCTTGTTTATGGGAGATTCAAAGGAATACATCCCAGATTGCAGTTCCTATGGCTTCCACTAGATGTCAACAGTCTTTAGAAAGGCTTTCGGGCTTGTTTTTTGAAAAATGACTTAGTAATTGTAGTTTTTCAAGGTGGCTCTCATTTTGACTGTAGCCTTGTGGCTCGCGTGGATATGGGCGCGCACCTCGTCATTTATCCCCGGTATTGAACATACTACATTCCGTCTTATAGTTGATCATTTATTTACATATTTCTTGTACCTGAGGATTGATTAGAAACGTTGTTTGCCTTCTTTGGACAAAGTTTATTGGTAACTTTTGGGATTCCTTTGTATGCACATTGAATGAGTGGATTACTGAATCAAACACGCCAAATAAACTGACCTTTTTGGGATATAAAGAAGGACTTTATCGAAAAAATTAGCATTTGTTGTGTAGCTGGGACCCTTGGGATTGTAAACAGAGGAAGATCTTCAAAGGTAAGTGATTTATGTTATCGCTATTTCTGACTTTTGTGACGCCTCTGCTGGTTAGGAAAATGTTTTTAATGCTTTTGTGTATGGGGTGCTGTCCTCAGATAATAGCATGGTATGCTTTCGCCGTAAAGCCTTTTTGAAATCTGACAATGCATTTGGATTAAAGACGAGCTCGCAGCCCGGGAGCTTCCCATGGACCTTGACTCTCTCATAACCTTGACCTTACGGATCGATGGGCGGTTGCAGGAACGTAGGAGGGAGAGGAGGTCTGTTCCCGGTCACAGTTGCTCATCTATGGCTCCCACGTTGCCTCCGAGAAAACCTGGGAGATCCCGGTGTTGTCCAATGTCACCCGAGTTCCATTGGGAATCACAGAGGGCTGTTGCCTCGCCTCCTCCGGATCCCAAGCAACTGGGCAAGGCTAGATTGTCTCCTGCTGAATGCTTACGCAGACAGAGCACCAAGACCTGTCTGTATTGTGGAACAACAGGACATTGCATATCTACCTGACCATTAAAAGACTAGGCTCACCAGTAGGCACGAGTACACTAGTGAGCCATATGGGGAGTATCCATTACTCGTATACCTCTCCATGCCATCCTGTTGCGGGGTGACCAGTCCAAATCTCTCCGGGTGCTCATTGACTCTGGGGCCGACAAGAGATTTATGGACGCTACCCTGGTTTTGGAGCTGGGAATCCCCATGGATGTCAGAGTGCTGGATAGGCCCTCTATTGGCAGAGTCACCTACAATAAGGTTCCTATTAACCTGCGAGTGTCAGGTAATCACAGTGAGTCTATGCAGTTCCTGCCCATTTAAGGTCCTCATGTACCCGTAGTTTTGAGGTTTTCATGGCTCCAAAGGCACAATCCCCTGATCGGCTGGGCCACTGGTTCTATCCTGGGTTGGAGCCCGTTCTGCCACACGCATTGTCTGAAGTCGGCGCAATCTGCAATGGACGTGGGCTTGGGAGAAGCCTCGGATCTCTCCGCCATTCCCGGGGAGTACCAGGACCTCTGGGAGGTTTTCAACAAGGCCAATGCTACATCTGTCCCTCCACATTGACCATACACCTGCACTATCGACCTTCTCCCAGGAACTACATCGCCTCAGGGGCGCCTTTATTCCCTGTCAGGTCCGGAGACCAAGAGGACTCTCTTGCTACAGGCAGTAGTTGCTCATCTTCCTCCCCTGCCGGTGCAGGGTTCTTCTTTGTGGAGAAGAAGGACGAAACCCTGCGTCCATGTATTGACTATCAGGGCCTTAATGAAATCACTTTTAAAAAATGTTACCCCCTACCACTCATCTCCTCAGCTTTAAAGCCTCTCTAGGGGCGACGATCTTCTCGAAGTTGGACCCTCGGAACGTCTACCATCTGGTTCGGTTCATGTTTGTCTACCTCAACAACATCCTTGTTTTTTCCCGTTCAGCTCAAGAGCATGTCCTCCATGTCCGACAGGTCCTTCAGCATTTCCTGGAGAGCCAGCTTTTTGTTAAAGCAGAAAAATGTGAGTTCCATCACTCTACCATCTCCTTTCTAGAATACTTCACCACTGCTGGAAATATTAAGATGGATTCTGAACATTGAGAGCGGTGGTGGATTGGCCTCAACCCATATCCAGAGTGCAACTGCAAGGTATCCTGGGGTTTGATTTCTACCGTCATTTCATCCGAGGTTACAGCACCCTGGCTTCCCCGCTCTCAGCACTCACCTCTCCCCAAGGTTCCTTTCACGTGGTCACCAGCAGCTGACCTGACGTTCTCCGACCTCAAGCGTCGATTCACTACAGCTCGCATCTTAATCCATCTGTAAGTTCGTGGTGGAGGTTGACGCCTCGGACGTTGGATTGGGTGCCGTCCTGTACCAGCGTTCTGCCGAGGACCAAAAGCTACATCCCTGCGCTTTCCTTTCCCATCGTCTTAAACATGCTGAGAGGAACTATGACGTGGGAAATCGAGAACTACTTGCGGTCAATATGGCATTGGACGACTGGAGGCACTGATTTGAGGGGACAGAACATCCATTCTTAGTGTGGACTGACCATAAGAACCTGGAATATCTCCGCACCACTATGTGCCTGAACTCAAGGCAGGCTTGATGGGCCCTGTTTTTCACTCGGTTAAATTTTACCATCTCCCACCGCCCTGTCCAAGAACGTGAAGCCTGACAAGCTCTCACTCTTGTGTAGCCCCGTTGCTACACTGTCTGACCCCGAGACCATCCTCCCTACCTCCTGTCTAGCAGCTGCAGTCATCTTGGATATAGAAAGCCTGGTCTGTAAGAAGCAGCGTTCCCAGCCCGGGTAACCAGATGTTTGTCCTGGACTCTGCCCATTCCCCGGTCCTGGAATGGGCACATTCCTCTAGACTGACCTGCCATCCTGGCTCCCGTCGGACCCTGGCTTTCATCCAACAATGTTTTTTGGTGGCCCACCATGGTTCCTGATGTCTTCGCATTTGTCGCCTGCTCTGTGTGTGCTCAGAATAAGACTCCACAGCAAGCTCTGGCTGGCCTCTTTCAATCACTCCCTGTTCCTCACCGGTCCCATATATCCCTGGACTTCATCACTGGTCTCCCTCCATCAGATGGCAACACCACTATCCTTACAGTGGTGGATTGGTTTTCCAAAGCCACCCATTTCATTCCCCTTCCCAAGTTACCCTCAGCCAAGAAGATGGCCCAGCTCATAGCACAGTACGTCTTCCGGATCCATTGACTCCGTCGACATGGTCTCTGATCGAGGTCCTCAGTTCTCGTCCCGGTTCTGAAAGGCATTCTGCACCCTCATTGGGTCGTCGGCCATTCTGTCGTCAGGTTTTGATCCCAAGTCTAATGGCCAGTCGGATCGAGCCAATCAGGACATTGCCTCGTCTCCTCAACTCGTGTGAGTGGAATATGCCCGCAACACCCTTCCCTGCTTGGCCATTGGTCTCTTGCCCTTCAAGTGTTCCTTGGAATATCAGCCCCCACTCTTCCCCGACCAAGAGGAAGAAGTCAGCATACCCTCTGCCCAGATGTTTGTCCGCTGCTATCAACCATACCTGGACAAGAGCCCGGTCTGCTCTTCACAAGACCACCTCCAGGTATCGGTGACAGGCGGACTGCCACCAGACCCCTGCTCCCCACTATCGTTTCAGGCAAAGGGTTTGTATTTCCACTTGGGATCTGCCCCTCTGGACGGAGTCCAGCAAACTTCCCCCCCGCTTTATCGGACCTTCCCCCATCTCTAAAATCCTCAGCCCCACTGCTGTTCATCTTCTGTTGCTCCGCACCTTCCGTATACATCCCACTTTTCATGTGTCTAGGATTAAACCTCTGTCTCACAGCCCTTTGTCTCCTGTTTCCCCATCATCCCCTGTGTGTTTATGTCTGCGTTTTCTGTTTGTCTGTTGCCAGTTCGTCTTGTCTTGTCAGGTCTTACAAGCGTGTTTCCCGTATTTCCTGTTTTTAAGTTTTTGTTTTCTAGTCTGAGCTTTCTGCTTGCCCTGACCCTGAGCCTGCCTGTCGATCTGTACATGCCTGACTCTGACCTTTCTGCTTGCCCTGACCCTGAGCCTGCCTGTCGTTCTGTACATGCCTGACTCTGACCTTTCTGCTTGCCCTGACCCTGAGCCTGCCTGTCGTTCCGTACATGCCTGACTCTGACCTTTCTGCCTGGCCTGACCCTGAGCCTGCTTGCCGTTCCGTACATGCCTGACTCTGACCTTTCTGCCTGGCCTGACCCTGAGCCTGCCTGCCGTTCTGTACATGCCTGACTCTGACCTTTCTGCTTGCCCTGACCCTGAGCCTGCCTGTCGTTCTGTACATGCCTGACTCTGACCTTTCTGCTTGCCCTGACCCTGAGCCTGCCTGTCGTTCTGTACATGCCTGACTCTGACCTTTCTGCTTGCCCTGACCCTGAGCCTGCCTGTCGTTCTGTACATGCCTGACTCTGACCTTTCTGCCTGGCCTGACCCTGAGCCTGCTTGCCGTTCCGTACATGCCTGACTCTGACCTTTCTGCCTGGCCTGACCCTGAGCCTGCCTGCCATTCTGTACATGCCTGACTCTGACCTTTCTGCCTGCCCTGACCCTGAGCCTGCCTGCCTGCCGTTCTGTACATGCCTGACTCTGACCTTTCTGCCTGCCCTGACCCTGAGCCTGCCTGCCTGCCGTTCTGTACATGCCTGACTCTGAGCTTGTTTACAAACCACAGCCTGTCCTCGGCCTGCCTCCTATGTTATCATAAATATTCAGAGAATCGTACTATCCGCCTCCTGTGTCTCCATCTGGGTCTCATCCTGAACCGTGATATGTTCAAAAATAATGAATCGTTCGCGAACTGCAAATCACTAGTGATATGGGGGTTAAACACAGTGCATGTTTATTTCAACATTATAAAGAAAACCTTTTATAAGCAATGCAGGCCTGCGTTCAAATACATGTCTATTTGAGTATCTGGTATTTAAAATAGTTTTAATACCATTTGAGTATTTTCTAATTGTATATCAGAATATGTTCAAATACCTTTCCCACAGAACAGGCCGGCAACCATGCGGCAAACAATGGCTGTGTGTTGAGGAAATTGTCGGGTTCATTTATATATGAGTGTTATAATCCGACAACTAATCCGATTACGAATTGTGTGAAAACGTCTGTTCTGGCGGACGATGAGGGATTGAGGAGCTCACTCACAGGACGGACTTTATGAATGATACCCGGAGAGTTTTTACTTCCAGGTTTCACACTCGGTTGAGCTTCGGAAGTCTGTCTGACAGGCAGATAAGGATCAGTATTTGGAAAACCTGTTTGGCAGAAAGTGCCCCCAGAGAAAGGTGAAGTGATAGGGATGGGATTCAAGGAAAACAACTGTGGGAAAATGTATGGAGATGGAGAGTGTGTGTGAAAAATGTGTGTTTGTGCGTGCATGTGCAAGTGCCCTGTGTCTCTGTGTGTTTGTGTACTAATGTGCACGTTTGTGTGTGTGTTTATGGGGACATAGCCCCTGCTGAGTCCCCAACATGTTTCGGTTTTCAGGGGAAATGGAAAGAGAGTCTGTGACACATCTTCCGTTTTTGGACATTATCATTGAATCGTTCAAAAACCTCAAATCACTTTTATATGCAATGCAGACCTGCGTTCAAATACATGTCTATTTGAGTGTCTGGTATTTAAAATACTTTTGTCTGTGCATTTGAGCGTAGAGTATGTTCAAATACTTATTTCAAATAATATTTGTAAATATCTGGGTTAAATCCATGGGAGTGTATTTGAGCCAGTGTATTTGAGTATTTTTTTTAAATACTTTCCATGTTTATTTCCAAATATCAAAAAATATTCAACTACATTTTTAAATAAAATATATCTGAACACTTTCTTTGAACGTATGTAAAAGTCATTAAGATATTTGAAATGGTATTTGAACCCAGGTCTGAAGCAATGGCAACACTGCCATGTTGATCTGAGCCTTGAACGTATGTAAAAGTCATTAAGATATTTGAAATGGTATTTGAACCCAGGTCTGAAGCAATGGCAACACTGCCATGTTGATCTGAGCCTTGAACGTATGTAAAAGTCAGTAAGATATTTGAAATGGTATTTGAACCCAGGTCTGAAGCAATGGCAACACTGCCATGTTGATCTGAGCCTTGAACGTATGTAAAAGTCAGTAAGATATTTGAAATGGTATTTGAACCCAGGTCTGAAGCAATGGCAACACTGCCATGTTGATCTGAGCCTTGAACGTATGTAAAAGTCATTAAGATATTTGAAATGGTATTTGAACCCAGGTCTGAAGCAATGGCAACACTGCCATGTTGATCTGAGCCTTGAACGTATGTAAAAGTCAGTAAGATATTTGAAATGGTATTTGAACCCAGGTCTGAAGCAATGGTAACACCGCCATGTTGATCTGAGCCTTGAACGTATGTAAAAGTCATTAAGATATTTGAAATGGTATTTGAACCCAGGTCTGAAGCAATGGCAACACTGCCATGTTGATCTGAGCCTTGAACGTATGTAAAAGTCAGTAAGATATTTGAAATGGTATTTGAACCCAGGTCTGAAGCAATGGCAACACTGCCATGTTGATCTGAGCCTTGAACGTATGTAAAAGTCAGTAAGATATTTGAAATGGTATTTGAACCCAGGTCTGAAGCAATGGCAACACTGCCATGTTGATCTGAGCCTTGAACGTATGTAAAAGTCAGTAAGATATTTGAAATGGTATTTGAACCCAGGTCTGAAGCAATGGCAACACTGCCATGTTGATCTGAGCCTTGAACGTATGTAAAAGTCAGTAAGATATTTGAAATGGTATTTGAACCCAGGTCTGAAGCAATGGCAACACTGCCATGTTGATCTGAGCCTTGAACGTATGTAAAAGTCAGTAAGATATTTGAAATGGTATTTGAACCCAGGTCTGAAGCAATGGCAACACTGCCATGTTGATCTGAGCCTTGAACGTATGTAAAAGTCATTAAGATATTTGAAATGGTATTTGAACCCAGGTCTGAAGCAATGGCAACACTGCCATGTTGATCTGAGCCTTGAACGTATGTAAAAGTCATTAAGATATTTGAAATGGTATTTGAACCCAGGTCTGAAGCAATGGCAACACTGCCATGTTGATCTGAGCCTTGAACGTATGTAAAAGTCAGTAAGATATTTGAAATGGTATTTGAACCCAGGTCTGAAGCAATGGCAACACTGCCATGTTGATCTGAGCCTTGAACGTATGTAAAAGTCAGTAAGATATTTGAAATGGTATTTGAACCCAGGTCTGAAGCAATGGCAACACTGCCATGTTGATCTGAGCCTTGAACGTATGTAAAAGTCAGTAAGATATTTGAAATGGTATTTGAACCCAGGTCTGAAGCAATGGCAACACCGCCATGTTGATCTGAGCCTTGTTGTTAGAAAACCACATTAGTGTACAACTTTTGGCTGTCGCAGATGCACCTTCACCGATTTCACTCCTCGACTTTCGTCTACAGTCGGTTGCTTTAGCCATACCACTCAAACATCCCCGATATCTACGGTGCCGGTTGTGGCAACGACATCTCGCTGAGACTACCGTTTAAATTATAAAGTCAATCTCACTGTGAACCGCCAGATTCAGAACCTTGAAAACCCCATTAGAAAAAAAGCTTGAACTCCATTCGATTTCTGCCACCCAAAAAAACTTAAAGCTGTATATAATTCATACAGTTTTTATTTAATTTTAGTTCGTTTTGGTGTCAAAGATAATAGTTTCAGTATAGTTTCAGTTTTTCAAACAGGTTTGTTAATTATTGTGTTTGAGTTTACTAAATTGTTATTTGATTATTAGTTTTCGCTCCTGTTTCAGTTTTCATTTACAGTAATAACTTTACTACAGGCCATAGTTTAATCACACATGAACTACTTCACAGTTATATGGTCAAGTGCCACAAAGAGGAACACAAGGTCATTATAATTGGCCCAAAACAGAGCAGCACGACTGGACCTTAAGTACGCAGAGGGCTAATATCAATACGATGCATGTCAATCTCTCCTGGCTCAAAGTAGACGAGAGATTGATTGCATCACTACTTGTCTTTTTGAGAGGTATTGCCATGTTGAAAGCACCAAACTATCTGTTCAGACAACTAGCACACCCCTCAGACACCCACACTTACCCCACAAGCCATGCCACAAAGGGTCTCTTCACAGTCCCTAAGGCTAGAACAGACTCTTGGAAATGCACAGTAGTACATAGAGCCATGACTACATAGAACTCTAATCCACAGCAAGTAACTCAAGGGAGCAGTAAAATCTGATTTAAAAAAAAACCTGGATAAAACGACACCCCACACAGCTCTACCCTTAGATCATTACATCATGTGACTGATCGCCCAATGCTTCAGAAGGGAGAGAGAACACAACAGGCAGGATGGGCCACTGCTTGCCAATGCCAGGGATGGTATGTGGGTGTGTGTGAGAAAAAAGAGAGAAGGAGAGGGATGGAGGCAGAGAGTGAGGGAAGAGAGTGAGTGAGTTAGAAATATTTTTTATTTCATGAGTTATTTAGAAAGTTCTCTCAGGTTGCAGGTCTTTCTTGTGAAGCTGTGAGACATACTATGTGTGTGTGTGTGCGCCTATGAGAGAGAGAGAGAGAGAGAGAGAGAGAGAGAGAGAGAGAGAGAGAGAGGAAGGACTGAAGGAAGAGATGAGGGTGGTTGACAAAGGGAAGATGAAGAGACTGGTTTAATACACAGGGAGAAAGGTAAAGAGACTGGTTTAATACACAGGGAGAAAGGTAAAGAGACTGGTTTAATACACAGGGAGAAAGGTAAAGAGACTGGTTTAATACACAGGGAGAAAGGTAAAGAGACTGGTTGGGACAGAAAGGGGAAGAGAGAGACTGGTTTAATACACAGGGGAGAAAGGTAAAGAGACTGGTTGGGACAGAAAGGGGAAGAGAGAGACTGGTTTAATACACAGGGGAGAAAGGTAAAGAGACTGGTTGGGACAGAAAGGGGAAGAGAGAGACTGGTTTAATACACAGGGGAGAAAGGTAAAGAGACTGGTTGGGACAGAAAGGGGAAGAGAGAGACTGGTTTAATACACATGGGAGAAAGGTAAAGAGACTGGTTGGGACAGAAAGGGGAAGAGAGAGACTGGTTGAAAATAGAAATAGATAGAAACACGGGGGAGAAAGATAAACGACAGAATGGAAGAAGAAATAGACAAACTCTTTTTGCCTTGGTGTTGTGGAAGTAATGTACTAGAGGGAGAGGTGGAATTGAGATCGGGAGATATGGTAGAGAGATGGCAGAGAGACGGTAGAGAGACGGTAGAGAGGTGGTATTTCTCTTTAACCAGGCGTTAATGACACTGTGCACTTTACTGAGTTGATGTTAGCATCCCAAATTGCACCCTATTCCCTATATAGTGCACTACCTTTGACTAGGGCCATAGGTTGCGTAAGGCCCACATGTTCAGATGAATGAGCCTGGCAGTCATTTGTTCTTAAGGCCGGCAGATTCTAGCAACCATTTCTCAACAGCTTTGTATCTGCAATATTTAAACAACTGAGTGAAGTGACAGAGGAGTGATTAATGTCATCCCCACACAATGAGCGAGGGAGGGACTGAGAGATGGAGAAAGAGAGGAGGGGGGAACGGTGAAGTTTGAGCAATTGTCTGTGTCTCTATATCACATAACTCCTTGTCATCTTGTTCTGCAGGTATACTTTACACAGCTCACCTTTCCCACAGAACAGGCCTGCAACCTGGCGGCAAACAACGGCTGTGTGTTGAGGAAATTGTCGGGTTCATTTAGATATGAGAGCGTTATAATCCGACAACCAATCCGATTATGAAATGTGTGCAAACTTTTGTTCTAGCGGGTGATGATGGATTGAGGAGCTCACTCACAGGACGGACTTTATGAATGATACCCGGAGAGTTTTTACTTCCAGGTTTCACACTCGGTTGAGCTTCGGAAGTCTGTCTGACAGGCAGATAAGGATCAGTATTTGGAAAACCTGCTTGGCAGAAAGTGCCCCCAGAGAAAGGTGAAATGATAGGGATGGGATTCAAGGAAAACAACTGTGGGAAAATGTATGGAGATGGAGAGTGTGTGTGAAAAATGTGTGTTTGTGCGTGCATGTGCAAGTGCCCTGTGTCTCTGTGTGTGTATTCGTTTAATGTGCACATTTGTTTGAGTGTGTGTGTGTGTGTGTATTTGTTTAATGTGTGTGTGTGTATGTGTGTGTGTATTTGTTTAATGTATGTGTGTGTGTATTTGTTTAATGTGTGTGTGTGTGTATTTGTTTAGTGTGTGTGTGTGTGTATTTGTTTAGTGTGTGTGTGTGTGTGTGTGTGTGTGTGTGTGTGTGTGTGTGTGTGTGTGTGTGTGTGTGTGTGTGTGTGTGTGTGTGTGTGTGTGTGTGTGTGTGTGTGTGTGTGTGTGTGAGAGAGAGAGTGTTTATGGGGACATAGCCTCTCCCGAGTCCCCGGTTTTCAGGGGAAATAGAAAGAGAATCTGTGTGACGCAACTTCCACTTTTGGACGTTAACAAGACGACACTCCATCTTAACTCCTCTATATTTACTGGGTTGTTATGAACAGTGCAGAACAGAACCCCACTGACAGTTTTCTTCTGGTCAAGACCAGTGTGTAGGGAATCTAGTTTCAGGTAATGGGGACAGAATGATGTGGAGGCGGATCAGAGCCCCTAAGCAGTTTCTTGTGGGAGGGTTTGAGTGATTAACTGTTTTAAAGCCCCGGGGTATTTTACCTGTTCAGGGACTTCCTGTCATTTTCACACGTGTTGCCCTCTGTGCACATTGTCTGCCTACCGCCTACTCCAACACTTTGGAATACCGGCTATCTTTTTATTTTTATTTTTATTTCACCTTTATTTAACCAGGTAGGCTAGTTGAGAACACCTTTATTTAACCAGGTAGGCTAGTTGAGAACACCTTTATTTAACCAGGTAGGCAAGTTGAGAACACCTTTATTTAACCAGGTAGGCAAGTTGAGAACAAGTTCTCATTTACAATTGCGACCTGGCCAAGATAAAGCAAAGCAGTTCGACACATACAACGACACAGAGTTACACATGGAGTAAAACAAACATACAGTCAATAATACAGTATAAACAAGTCTATATACGATGTGAGCAAATGAGGTGAGATAAGGGAGGTAAAGGCAAAAAGGCCATGGTGGCAAAGTAAATACAAGAATACATCTAAGGAGTCATGAATCATTCTAAAAAGAATGGAATGAAACTATGAAATGAAACTTGTATAATTGAATGACAAGTGTGATGACATGATCTTTCAATAATGACACAATGTGGTATACACATTCCCCAAAAAACAAAAATTTGACAATAACACAATTTTTCTAAGCAAACGTTTTAGAACACCTACTCATTCAAGGTTTTTTTTGTATTTCTACTATTTTCTACATTGTAGAATAATAGTGAAGACATCAACACTATGAAATAACACATATGGAATCATGTAATAACCAAAAAAGTGTTCAACAAATCAAATATATTTTACATTTGAGATTCTTCAAATAGCCACCCTTTGCCTTGATGACAGCTTTGCACACTCTTGGCATTTTCTCAATCAGCTTGATGGAGTCCAGGTGAGTGTCATTATGCGCCTAACGCTGGTGACAGGTGTGTGCCCTAACGAGCAGCCTGGTCACCTAGAGGCCAGAGAGGAAGCACACGTGACAGTTCTCATGTAACATACATTCAACTCTAAACTGAAAGAGTTATTGAGTTATGTAGGACTGCATGAGGGGAATGGTTAATAATTACAGTTTTTCTCAATTGCTAAAACACAATTTCTGAAACCTTGCTCCATTTCCTGAAAACATTAAACACAAAACCTCATCTTCAAGCACTATTTACATAACCTCTGACTCCTCTTGCAAAATTAAACATTCGCCTCAAAACAGTTTTTACCTGTGTTCAAAATCAAACACTGCTCTCAAATCATAAACAAAGTGATCAAAATGATAAACACTCTCAAGCAGTCAGTAAACAATGCACCGAAAAATAGAAAACACATTGTTCAAAACATACAATTCTCAGGGAGAAGTATATTTTTAATCTAAAAAAATATTCATATTTTTCCGTCATTGTCTTTTGATGAACGAAAACTTGTTCTGTCATAGTAGCTCAAAATTGATCAGAAATTACTACTCTGCTTTGCTCTTTGCAATTTTGTTTTTTGTTCTTCCTCCTCCTTGACCCCTATTTTTACAGTACTGTACCCTGCTTCTCACAAACTTGTCCTTTGTCTCTGTGATACTGTAATTCTTGTTCTTTGTTGATATGAACCTGCAACCAGTCAAAATCTATTGAGCAGTCAGTACTGTTAATCAATGGAAAGCACAATGTTCAGGGCCATACAATTTGTCCATTGTACAGTATACAGCCTACAATGCACTGTACTACAGTATACAATACTACAAGGGGCAAAAGCAAAGGAGTAAACATGTGATCAATGTGCTTCTTCTTGTCTTTGGGCTGGGTCAGGCCAGAGCACTTCGTCGACATCACAAGCAATATTGTCTCTCCTGAGGCAACGGGGGAAGAAGCCTCTTGTGTGCCGTATCCAGCCCTGACATGATTCCTCACCTATATCACCACAGGCTATAACCATGGCTTGCAGCGGATTTACTCTGGTGTAGGGTTGTCTATCATACACTTTCCATCTCCAAGAGGAGAAAAACTCCTAAATCGGATTCAGGAAAGGCGAGTATGGAGGGAGGTACAAGTTCATAAACTGCCCATTGATGTTAAACCATTCCCTTACCTGAGCAGCTCGGTGGAAACTGACATTGTCCCACACTATCACATAGGTGGGAATGGGATTCTCATTTAGCTCTTGACCCTGCTGCTCTTGAACCTGCTGCTCAAATAAAATATCTCTTAGATTGGCAATAAATCTTAGAAGGTGCTGGGTGTTATATGGCCCGAGTGTAACATGGTGATGTAGAACACCATGGTTGCTGATAGCAGCACAGATTGTGACATTGCCACCTCGTTGACCAGGGACTTCAATAATGGCTCGATGTCCAATCATGTTTCGGCCTCTCCTTCTCCTCTTTGTTAGATTGAAGCCTGCTTCATCGACAAAGATGAACTCATGGGGTCTGTCCAAGGAGTCAAATATTGTCTGTGTAGAAATACAATATACTGTAGAGTACAATTAGGCTTCTGATTCACATACATTGTATGTACTGAAGAGTAATGTCATTCACATAGTATGTGTTTGTACTGTAGACAATCTGGATTACAGTAAATGTTTCTGAATGTACACTTACTTGCACATACTGAGCTCGCAGTTCTTTCACCCTTGGTGAGTTGCGCTCAAAAGGTACTCTGTATACTTGTTTCATTCGCATCCTGTTACGATGGAGGACACGGTCAATTGTGGAAATGCTCAAACTGTCGATTCCCTGGAAGTGTGTGTTGTCTTGTATCACTCGTTCCTGGATTTCTCTGAGTCGTATTGCATTATCTTGAAGGACCATGCCAACTATAACGGCCTCGTGCTCCCGAGTGAATATACAGTGCCTTGCGAAAGTATTCGGCCCCTTGGAACTTTGCGACCTTTTGCCACATTTCAGGCTTCAAACATAAAGATATAAAACTGTATTTTTTTGTGAAGAATCAACAACAAGTGGGACACAATCATGAAGTGGAACGACATTTATTGGATATTTCAAACTTTTTTAACAAATCAAAAACTGAAAGATTGGCAGTGCAAAATTATTCAGCCCCTTTACTTTCAGTGCAGCAAACTCTCTCCAGAAGTTCAGTGAGGATCTCTGAATGATCCAATGTTGACCTAAATGACTAATGATGATAAATACAATCCACCTGTGTGTAATCAAGTCTCCGTATAAATGCACCTGCACTGTGATAGTCTCAGAGGTCCGTTAAAAGCGCAGAGAGCATCATGAAGAACAAGGAACACACCAGGCAGGTCCGAGATACTGTTGTGAAGAAGTTTAAAGCCGGATTTGGATACAAAAAGATTTCCCAAGCTTTAAACATCCCAAGGAGCACTGTGCAAGCGATAATATTGAAATGGAAGGAGTATCAGACCACTGCAAATCTACCAAGACCTGGCCGTCCCTCTATACTTTCAGCTCATACAAGGAGAAGACTGATCAGAGATGCAGCCAAGAGGCCCATGATCACTCTGGATGAACTGCAGAGATCTACAGCTGAGGTGGGAGACTCTGTCCATAGGACAACAATCAGTCGTATATTGCACAAATCTGGTCTTTATGGAAGAGTGGCAAGAAGAAAGCCATTTCTTAAAGATATCCATAAAAAGTGTCGTTTAAAGTTTGCCACAAGCCACCTGGGAGACACACCAAACATGTGGAAGAAGGTGCTCTGGTCAGATGAAACCAAAATTGAACTTTTTGGCAACAATGCAAAACGTTATGTTTGGCGTAAAAGCAACACAGCTCATCACCCTGAACACTGTCAAACATGGTGGTGGCAGCATCATGGTTTGGGCCTGCTTTTCTTCAGCAGGGACAGGGAAGATGGTTAAAATTGATGGGAAGATGGATGGAGCCAAATACAGGACCATTCTGGAAGAAAACCTGATGGAGTCTGCAAAAGACCTGAGACTGGGACGGAGATTTGTCTTCCAACAAGACAATGATCCAAAACATAAAGCAAAATCTACAATGGAATGGTTCAAAAATAAACATATCCAGGTGTTAGAATGGCCAAGTCAAAGTCCAGACCTGAATCCAATCGAGAATCTGTGGAAAGAAATGAAAACTGCTGTTCACAAATGCTCTCCATCCAACCTCACTGAGCTCGAGCTGTTTTGCAAGGAGGAATGGGAAAAAATGTCAGTCTCTCGATGTGAAAACTGATAGAGACATACCCCATGCGACTTACAGCTGTAATCGCAGCAAAAGGTGGCGCTACAAAGTATTAACTTAAGGGGGCTGAATAATTTTGCACGCCCAATTTTTCAGTTTTTGATTTGTTAAAATTTTTTGAAATATCCAATAAATGTCGTTCCCCTTCATGATTGTGTCCCACTTGTTGTTGATTCTTCACAAAAAAATACAGTTTTATATCTTTATGTTTGAAGCCTGAAATGTGGCAAAAGGTTCCAAAGTTCAAGGGGGCCGAATACTTTCGCAAGGCACTGTAGCTGTCCTTCCACCTGCATGTGGCAGCCTTGCAATTCTACAAAAAGTAGTTGTGCAGTTACAAAACATATTCATGCAGTACAACATATACAGTGATTAACTTTACAAATGCCTATTGAAACAGCTGCATATAGTGTAGTACAGTAAATTTGCAATTACAAAAATACAGTAGTATACTGTACCTGTTCTCTTCTCTGAATGTCCTTACTATGGTGGACACAGAAAATCGGCTCAAATTGGGTTGCACTCTAAGTCCTGCTTCCCTCATTGTCAGTCCATGGACAAGAACATGGTCTATAACGGTTGCTCGAATTTCATCAGATATTTCCACTCTTTGTCTTCCTCTTCCTCTTTGGCCTCCTCTTCCTCTTTCTTGCCCTCCTCTTCCTTCTCGTCGCCCACCTCGCATACGTACTCGTCCTCGTCCTCTCACATTGTTTCTTCTATCCATTCTCAGACTTTCTCCCTCCCACCTTCAACAACCTGTTTGCTCTCTGAACTGGCTTATATTGGTTGTGTCGCATCATTTGAAACAGGTTAAATAAATTTTGAGTGGTTGTGTTCAATCAATGACATGTGTTCTCTATTTGTATTTCATTGTTGCCACTTGTGTTTACCAGTATGGATGACATGTGCATTAGAGTGCAGAATGTGTTTTGAGAATGAGAATGTGTTTAGAGTTTTGCTGAAAAGTCTAAGTGAGATCTGCAAATTGTGTTTTACCATGTGAAATGGTTTAAGGTATTGACAACAGACTGCATAATTAGCTAAATGAGTCCAGGCAACTATGAACTTTGTTCAGCCAATGGGTTTTAGTGTTTTAGCAACTGAGAACTTTGTTCAGCCAATGGGTTTTAGTGTTTTAGCAACTGAGAACTTTGTTCAGCCAATGGGTTTTAGTGATTTAGCAACTAGGAACTTTGTTCAGCCAATAGGTTTTAGTGTTTTAGCAACTGAGAAAAACTCTAAATACATACTTACTGTGTCCAGGCTTGGGGTCAATTCCATTTCAATTCCAGTCAATTTAGAAAGTCAACCAAATTCCAATTTCATATTGTCCTCATTGAAAAGCATTGAAGATAATTTGGAATTGGAATATCAGGTTGCTTCCTGAATTGACTGGAGTTTAAATGGAATTGACTTTGACTGTAGGTGCAGATTTGTTCTCATACACTGGTGGACATTTATACTCTGCAGGAGCTTCTTCATTTGACATACATTCAACAAGAGTTAGTAATAAATATACAGAATAAAACAGCAGTCCTATTTTCATTTTCACCTTGGGATCATTATAGCATATTACTGCCCTCAGGATTCTGGGAAAACAAAGCACTGCAACATAATGTTTTTTATTCAAAGAAAATAAAACAATAGCACACTTTGTGAGCAGCTTGCAGAGGAGTAGAAGGAAGACGAGAGAGAGAGAGAGAGAGGGAGGGAGGGAGCGGGAGAGAGGGAGGGGGAGAAAGAGAAAGGGAGAGAGGCAGAGAGAGAGAGAGAGAGAGAGAGAGAGAGAGAGGGAGGGAGGGAGGGAGCGGGGGAGGGGGAGAAAGAGAAAGGGAGAGAGGCAGAGAGAGAGAGAGAGGGAGAGAGAGAGAGAGAGAGAGGGAGAGGGAGAGAGAGAGAGAGAGAGAGAGAGAGAGACGGGCTGAACTTGTTGTTCAAGTTAAGGAGGAATTCTAAGTGTTTGACTGATATTATGATGGAGCTGGTAGAACATGTTCACTGTTTGGCTGTGAAGAGGCAGGGAGGACGCCAGGCCCAATGTGAGAGAACTGAACCCAACAGCACAGAATGACACACACACACACAGGCTGCTAGAGAGAAAATGATTCAAAATGATTATTAGTTTCATTAGTGTGTGACTGACAGATTATATAACAGCAGTATGAAACAACACCTGGGTTCAAAACCATCACTCATATCTGTTATAATGGATTAACCCAAATGAGCCCTATTTTAGTGTACAGTGTGGGCAGTTTAATAAGTTATATCTTATTCTCGCCTGCAGTCTCTGGTCAAATTAGAGCGTGTGTGTGTGCTTGCATGTGCTTGTGTGTAGATAGGAGAGTGGATTGTTTGACAGAGTTAGAGGGCCACTGCATGCCGTCACCAGACTCTGTCCAGCAGCATACCGTCACCAGACTCTGTCCAGCAGCATACAGTCACCAGACTCTGTCCAGCAGCATACCGTCACCAGACTCTGTCCAGCAGCATACAGTCACCAGACTCTGTCCAGCAGCATACCGTCACCAGACTCTGTCCAGCAGCATACCGTCACCAGACTCTGTCCAGCAGCATACCGTCACCAGACTCTGTCCAGCAGCGTGCCACTGGGTAGGAGAGAATACCCCAACACAGCACTTTTCATTTTCCATGAGTTGGACAGGGAAACCACGGAAGCTGACGAGGGCAAACACAAACGTGCAAGTGCACGCAGAGACACACACGTAGCAGCAGCACTTAGAAAGGGCGGGAATTCAGCTGACTCGCCTGCTTCTAAAGAGAGCCTCCTAGTCCTGTATTACAGTTGGGTTCAAATACTATTTGAAATCTTTCAGCATTTGCTTTAGTCTGCCTGGAGTGCCAGATGAGTGAGGTTTGCAGTTTTGCGACAACTCTATTGGTTTCATAGCACTATGCAAGCTCAATCAATCCCATTTCAAGGTCAGCTATGCATCCAGTGTGTCAGTGCTGGTAAGGTGAGAGAGACGGATGAAACATGAACCAGTGCAGTATGCAGAACAGTCAGAATGAGTAAATTTGTTATTTATTTAAGTCACAGAATGAGTCTGAATAAATATCAGTGTTTAAAATGCACAGGTAGGCGTGTCACAGGAGAGACCAGAGTAGAAAGCAGAACAAAGAGCAGAACAGATAATAGAACAGAGCAGGACAGAGAACAGAACATAGACCAGAGCAGAACAGAGCAGAGAGCAGAACAGAGAGCAGAACAGAGCAGAACAGAGCAAAACAGAACAGAGGAAAACAGAACAGAGAGCAGAACAGAACAGAGAGCAGAACAGAGGAGAACAGAACAGAACAGAACAGAGGAGAACAGAACAGAACAGAAGAGAAGAGAACAGAACAGAACAGAGAGCAGGACAGAACAGAGAGCAGAACAGAGCAGAACAGAACAGAGGAGAACAGAACAGAACAGAGAGCAGAACAGAACAGAGAGCAGAACAGAGGAGAACAGAGCAGAACAGAGAGCAGAACAGAGCAGAACAGAGAAGAACAGAACAGAGGAGAACAGAGTAGAACAGAACAGATGAGAACAGAACAGAACAGAAAAGAGAGCAGAACAGAACAGAGAAGAACAGAACAGAACAAAGAGCAGAACAGAGAGCAGAACCGAGGACAACAGAACAGAGAGCAGAACAGAACAGAACAGAGCAGAGCAGAACAGAACAGAACAGAGCAGAGCAGAACAGAACAGAGAGCAGAACAGAGAGCAGAACAGAACAGAGCAGAACAGAACAGAGGAGAACAGAACAAAGGAGAACAGAACAGAGGAGAACAGAGAGCAGAACAGAGCAGAACAGAACAGAACAGAGCAGAACAGAACAGAACAGAGGAGAACAGAACAGAGAGCAGAACAGAACAGAGGGCAGAACAGAGGAGAACAGAGCAGAACAGAGAGCAGAACAGAGCAGAACAGAACAGAGTAGAACAGAACAGAACAGAGCAGAACAGAACAGAGAGCAGAACAGAATAGAGAGGAGAACAGAGCAGAACAGAACAGAACAGAGAGCAGAACAGAATAGAACAGAGGAGAACAGAACAGAACAGATGAGAACAGAACAGAACAGAGCAGAACAGAGGAGAAGAGAACAGAACAGAACAGAGATCAGAACAGAACAGAGAGCAGAACAGAGGAGAACAGAACAGAGAGCAGAGCAGAACAGAGAGGAGAACAGAGCAGAACAGAACAGAGAGGAGAACAGAGCAGAACAGAACAGAAGAGAGCAGAACAGAACAGAACAGAGGAGAACAGAGCAGAACAACACAGAACAGAACAGAGGAGAAATTAACAGAGAGCAGAGCAGAAGAGAGCAGAACAGAACAGAACAGAGGAGAACAGAACAGAACAGAGGAGAACAGAACAGAACAGAGCAGAACAGAGCAGAACAGAACAGAGGAGAACAGAGCAGAACAGAGGATAACAGAACAGAACAGAGCAGAACAGAGCAGAACAGAACAGAACAGAGGAGAACAGAACAGAACAGAGCAGAACAGAACAGAGGAGAACAGAGCAGAACAGAACAGAACAGAGGAGAAATTAACAGAGAGCAGAGCAGAAGAGAGCAGAACAGAACAGAGGAGAACAGAACAGAACAGAACAGAGCAGAACAGAACAGAGGAGAACAGAACAGAACAGAGCAGAACAGAGGAGAACAGAGGAGAACAGAACAGAGTAGAACAGAACAGAACAGAGCAGAACAGAACAGAGAGCAGAACAGAATAGAGAGGAGAACAGAGCAGAACAGAACAGAACAGAGAGCAGAACAGAATAGAACAGAGGAGAACAGAACAGAACAGATGAGAACAGAACAGAACAGAGCAGAACAGAGGAGAAGAGAACAGAACAGAACAGAGATCAGAACAGAACAGAGAGCAGAACAGAGGAGAACAGAACAGAGAGCAGAGCAGAACAGAGAGGAGAACAGAGCAGAACAGAACAGAGAGGAGAACAGAGCAGAACAGAACAGAAGAGAGCAGAACAGAACAGAACAGAGGAGAACAGAGCAGAACAACACAGAACAGAACAGAGGAGAAATTAACAGAGAGCAGAGCAGAAGAGAGCAGAACAGAACAGAACAGAACAGAGGAGAACAGAACAGAACAGAACAGAGGAGAACAGAACAGAACAGAGGAGAACAGAACAGAACAGAGCAGAACAGAGCAGAACAGAACAGAGGAGAACAGAGCAGAACAGAGGATAACAGAACAGAACAGAGCAGAACAGAGCAGAACAGAACAGAACAGAGGAGAACAGAACAGAACAGAGCAGAACAGAACAGAGGAGAACAGAGCAGAACAGAACAGAACAGAGGAGAAATTAACAGAGAGCAGAGCAGAAGAGAGCAGAACAGAACAGAGGAGAACAGAATAGAACAGAGGAGAACAGAACAGAACAGAGAAGAACAGAACAGAACAGAGCAGAACAGAGCAGAACAGAACAGAACAGAGGAGAACAGAACAGAACAGAGCAGAGAGCAGAGCAGAAGAGAGCAGAACAGAACAGAGGAGATCAGAACAGAGGAGAACAGAACAGAGGAGAACAGAGCAGAACAGAGGATAACAGAACAGAACAGAGGAGAACAGAACAGAACAGAGCAGAACAGAACAGAACAGAGGTGAAATTAACAGAGAGCAGAGCATAAGAGAGCAGAACAGAACAGATGAGAACAGAACAGAACAGAGCAGAACAGAACAGAGGAGAACAGAACAGAACAGAGCAGAACAGAGGAGAACAGAGGAGAACAGAACAGAGGAGAACAGAACAGAACAGAGTAGAACAGAACAGAACAGAGGAGAACAGAACAGAACAGAGGAGAACAGAACAGAACAGAGCAGAACAGAACAGAGGAGAACAGAACAGAACAGAGCAGAGCAGAGAGCAGAGCAGAAGAGAGCAGAACAGAACAGAACAGAGCAGAAGAGAGGAGAACAGAACAGAACAGAACAGAGAGCAGAACAGAACAGAGAGCAGAATAGAGGAGAACAGAACAGAGAGCAGAGGAGAACAGAGCAGAACAGAGCAGAACAGAACAGAGGAGAAATGAACAGAGAGGAGAGCAGAACAGAGCAGAACAGAACAGAGGAGAACAGAACAGAGGAGAACAGAACAGAACAGAGGAGAACAGAACAGAGAGCAGAACAGAACTGAGGAGAACAGAGCAGAACAGAACAGAGAGCAGAACAGAACAGAACAGAGGAGAACAGCACAGAACAGAGCAGAACAGAACAGAGCAGAACAGAGGAGAACAGAACAGAACAGAGGAGAACAGAACAGAGGAGAACAGAACAGAGGAGAACAGAACAGAACAGAGGAGAACAGAACAGAACAGAGCAGAACAGAACAGAGGAGAACAGAACAGAACAGAGGAGAACAAAACAGAGAGCAGAACAGAACTGAGGAGAACAGAGCAGAACAGAACAGAACAGAGAGCAGAACAGAACAGAGAGCAGAACAGAGAGCAGAACAGATGAGAACAGAACAGAACAGAAAGCAGAACATAACAGAGAGCAGAATAGAGAGGAGAGAGAGGAGAACAGAACAGAGGAGAACAGAACAGAACAGAGGAGAACAGAACAGAACAGAGCAGAACAGAAGAGAAGAGAACGGAACAGAACAGAACAGAGGAGAACAGAACAGAACAGAGGAGAACAAAACAGAGAGCAGAACAGAACTGAGGAGAACAGAACAGAGGAGAACAGAACAGAACAGAGGAGAACAGAACAGAACAGAGCAGAACAGAACAGAAGAGAACAGAACAGAACAGAACAGAGGAGAACAGAACAGAACAGAGGAGAACAAAACAGAGAGCAGAACAGAACTGAGGAGAACAGAGCAGAACAGAACAGAGAGCAGAACAGAACAGAACAGAGGAGAACAGCACAGAACAGAGCAGAACAGAACAGAGCAGAACAGAACAGAGCAGAACAGAACAGAACAGAACAGAAGAGAACAGAACAGAGCAGAACAGAACAGAGAGCAGAACAGAACAGAACAGAGGAGAACAGAACAAAGAGCAGAACAGAACAGAACAGACAGAACAGAACAGAGAGCCCTGACCCTGACCCATTCCTCAGGATGTGAACTGTTGGACTCTCAATCGTGTCAAATCGCGGATGATGAGTTGCCCATAAAACATAAAAGCTTCCGTTTGTACATACCGGTAGGTAGTATAAATCAAAAATAGGGTTAGTTTATTACAGAGTAATCGCTTAAGTCTGCGAGACTGGAAATCAGACCGTTTTTTTTATTATTAAAGTGGGTCAGTGATCTACACACCCTCAGGAGGGAGGTGGGCTCAGGTGGGTGAGGAAGGGGGGGAGAGGGGGACTCGGAGGAGCGTCCGTCTGGGAGACAGAGAGACAGATACAGAGATACAGAGACACAGAGACACAGAGAGACTATACAGTCTACACTGGGCAACTACAGTAATAACACTCTATACAGTCTACACTGGGAATCTACAGTAATAACACTCTATATAACCTACACTAGGTAACTACAGTAATAACACTCTATATAGTCTACACTGGGAATCTACAGTAATAACACTCTATATAGCCTACACTGGGAATCTACAGTAATAACACTCTATATAGCCTACACTGGGCAACTACAGTAATAACACTCTATATAGCCTACACTGGGTAAATACATCATTATATATATATATATATGCGCTACACTGTGTAAATACTTAACAAGTTTGAGTGTCTAGTTTGAGAAACAGATGCCTCACAAGTCCTCAAATTGCAGCTTCATTAAATAGTACCCGCAAAACACCAGTCTCAACGTCAACAGTGAAGAGGCGACTCCGGGATTCTGGCCTTCTAGGCCGAATTGCAACAAAAAAGCCATATCTCAGACTGGCCAGTAAAAAGAAATGATTAAGCTGGGTAATAGAACAGACACTGGATAGAGGAACTCTGCCTAGAAGGCCAGCATCCCAGAGTTGTCTCTTCACTGTTGATGTTGAGACAGGTGTTTTCTGGGTACTATTTAATGACGCTGCCATTTGAGGACTTGTGAGGCGTCTGTTTCTCAAAGTAGACACTCCAACGTACTTGTCCTCTTGCTCAGTTTTGCACCGTGGCCTCCCACTCCTCTTTCTATTCTGGTTAGAACCAGTTTGTGCTGTTCTGTGAAGGGAGAAGTACACAGCGTTGAACAAGATCTTCAGTTTCTTGGCAATTTCTCGCATGGAATAGCCTTCATTTCTCAGAACAAGAGTAGACTGACAAGTTTCAGAAGAAAGTACTTTGTTTCTGGCCATTATGAGCCTGTAATCAAACCCACAAATGATGATGCTCCAGATACTCAACGAGACTAAAGGCCAGTTTTCATCTGTGCTAACATAATTGCAAGAATGTGAAATGTCAGAATAATAGTAGAGATAATTATTTTTTTCAGCTTTTATTTCTTTCATCACATTCCCAGTGGGTCAGAAGTTAAATACAATCAATTAGTATTTGGTAGCATTGCTTTTAGATTGTTTAACTTGGGTCAACGTTTGGGGTAGCATTCCACAAGCTTCCCACAATAACTTGGGTCAATTTTGGCCCATTCCTCCTGACAGAGCTGGTGTAACTGATTCAGGTTTGTTTGCCTCCTTGCTCGCACACACTTTTTCAGTTCTACCCACAAATGTTCTATAGGACTGAGGTCAGGGCTTTGTGATGACCACTCCAATACCTTGACTTTGTTGTCCTTAAGCCATTTTGCCACTACTTTGGAAGCATGCTTGGGGCCATTGTCCATTCAGAGACCCATTTGTGACCAAGTTTAAACTTCCTGAACGATGTCTTGAGATGTTGCTTCAATATATCCACATCGTTTTCCTCATGATGACTTCGATTTTGTGAAGTGCACCAGTCCTTCCTGCAGCAAAGCACCCCCACAACATGATGCTACGACCCCCAAGCTTCATGGTTGGGATGGTGTTCTTCGGCTTGCAGCCTCCCCCTTTTACCTCCAAACATAACGATGGCCATTATGGCCAAACAGTTATATTTTTGTTTCATCAGACCAGAGGACATTTCTCCAAAAAGGATGATCTTTGTCCCCATGTGCAGTTGCAAACCGTAGTCTGGATATTTTATGGCGGTTTTGGAGCAGTGGCTTCTTCCTTGCTGAGCGGCCTTTCAGGTTACGTCGATATAGGACTCGTTTTACTGTGGATATAGATACTTTCGTATCTGTTTCCTCCAGCATCTTCACAGGGTCCTTTGTTGTTGTTCTGGGATTGATTTGCACTTTTCACACCAAAGTACATTAATCTCTAGGACACAGAACGCGTCTTCTTCCTGAGTGGTATGACAGCTGTGTGGTCCCGTGGTGTTTATACTTGCACACTATTGTTTGTTCAGATGAAGGTGGTACCGTCAGGTATTTGGAAATTGCTCCCAAGGATGAACAATACTTTTTTTTCTGAGGTCTTGGCTGATTTCTTTAGATTTTCCCATGATGTCAAGCAAAGAGGCACTGAGTTTGAAGGTAGGCATTGACATATATCCACAGGTACACCTCCAAATGACTAAAGTGATGTCAATTAGCCTATCAGAAGCTTCTAAAGCCATGACATCATTTTCAGGAATTTACCAAGCTGTTTAAAGGCACAGTCAACTTAGTGTATGTAAACTTCTGACCCACTGGAATAGTGATACAGTGAATTATAAGTGAAATAATCTGTCTGTAAACAATTGTTGGAAAAATTACTTGTGTCATGCACAAAGTAGATGTCCTAACTGACTTGCCAAAACTATAGTTTGTTAACAGGAAATTTGTGGAGTGGTTGAAAAACAAGTTTTTAATGACTCCAACCTAAGTGTATGTAAACTTCCAACTTCAATTGTATATATATATATATATATATATATATATATATATATATATATATATATATATATATATATATATATATATATATATATATATATATATTATATATATATATATATATATATATATATATATATATTATATATATAAATATATATATGCTACAATGGGTAACTCCATTACTATATAATTATTCACTTTGTTTCTCTCTCCAAGTTATTTTTGTGGAGTGGTGGAATAACAACACGTAACTGGGCCATCAGCAGAAAAAAAGAAGAAGAAGGAATGAAATAGTAATGAGAGGAGACGGTACGAGGGGACAGAACGACAGCAAAAACCTCTCCCTCTCTTCGCCCTCCTGCTGTGATAATGTCCTGTCTGTCTCTTTTCATCTACCTCACCATTCCTCCCTTCCCTCTCTTTTATCACAGATCTGTCCATCTTTCACCTCCACTGCTGTGTTTATGCTTTTATCACAGTTTCTCTCTTTCTGAGAGTCTTCATCAGCAGGAGATGCCAGAGACAGAGAGACAGAGAGATACAGAGAGACAGAGAGACAGAGAGACATAGATACAGAGAGACAGAGAGACAGAGAGACAGAGAGATAGAGAGACATAGATACAGAGAGACAGAGAGACAGAGATACAGAGATACAGAGAGACAGAGAGACAGAGAGACAGAGAGACAGAGAGACAGAGTTACAGAGAGACAGAGAGACAGAGAGACAGAGAGACAGAGATACAGAGATACAGAGAGACAGAGAGACATAGATACAGAGAGACAGATACAGAGAGACAGAGAGACAGAGAGACAGAGAGACAAAGAGAGACAGAGATACAGAGATACAGAGAGACAGAGAGAAAATGCCTTTGAGTTTTTAAGCTTTTAAATTTAACAATGTGGCTAGCTTTTTTTACAAGACCAACTCAGCTTCTGTGTTCTCAGCAAACAGCTAGCACTCGCCACAACGTAATAATCTGTTCAGGCAATGCCATGTTCCAAACCCTTCCCTGTCCTGGCCCTGCAACGCTACTGCAACAACGACACCATGGCAAGTCTGAGTGACGTGTTGACGTTCACAGAGTTTTGCTGTTCTTTTTGGGAGGAGAGTGAGGTGCAGAATACAGAAAGAGGGTTTCCAGAGGGGTCACATTCGAAGGAGCACTTATGGTCAAATCTGATATCTTTGAAATCTGTGTGAAGTAAATATTTATTTTCAGCATACAAATGGTGTGACGCCCCTGAGGGGGAAATTCCCATTGACAACCGAACAGATAGACGGGGACGAGTACGGGGACGAGTACGGGGACGAGTACGGAGACGAGTACGGGGACGAGTACGGGGATGAGTACGGGGACGAGTACGGGGATGAGTACAGAGATGAGTATGGAGACGAGTACGGGGACGAGTACGGGGACGAGTACGGGGACGAGTCCGGGAACGAGGGTGTGTGAAAGGGATGAGTATGGGAGAGACCCACCCCTTCTTTCCCACCACCCTGCTGATTGAGATGTACCCCACATAGACAAAAAGACCTTCCTCCTCAGATCCTCTAGGGGGGTTTATCTCCCCCCACCCCTGCCTCCGGGGCACGCCAGCCTGTGTCAAGAGCCCGCTGGGAAGAAGGCATGTTGGGGGGTGGGGGACTTGACGTGTCGCTGGCCAGGGTCTAAAGGAATTGGGGGGAGAGCATGGGGGGGGGGGGGGGGGGGGAGTAGGGGGAGAGGGGGGGGTACCGTTTTGTGCCAGGGTTGACTGGTTGCCGGGATACGGGCAGAGGGAAAAGGCATGAAGAGGCATGGATGCACGACAGTCTCTCCTCTCTGTCTCTCTTTTTGTTGTGGATTGTGACGAAGACAAAGATGGAAGGATGGAGGAACGACGCCCGTAGGGATGCCCCGATGCCCCGTGGTTCTGGTGTCTTCACCGCTGAACCTTTGATGATGTACACACACTGGTAAAAGTCACACACACTCACACACACGGACACACACACACTATCCCCCCCCTGAAACACACACACACGTACCCGCCCTCCCGCCCCCCAAAACACACACATTCATCATCATCAACATTATCAACGCTTTAATGATACAGCAGGGCGGCAGGTGGTTAGTGGTTCTAGCGTTGGGCCAGTAACCGAAAAGTTGCTTGATCGAATCCCAAAGCTGACAAGGTAAAAATCTGTCGTTCTGCCCCTGAACAAGGCAGTTAAACCCACTGTTCCTAGGCCGTCATTATAAATAAGAATTTGTTCTTAACTGACTTGCCTTGTTAAATAAAGATAAAATACAGAGCAACTCTTTAACCATGATGAAGACCAAACTTAGTCAATAATATTGGGCAATTCAGTTTTTTCTGCTGCCTTTGTGATGGACTAACCAGAATAGTTTGAGAAAATGACCCCCTACCCGACAGTTTGATTGTGTGTTATAAGGTACATTACAGTATGTGAGTGATTAGTAATGGTAACGGCTGGTTTAGATTAGGCCCATGTCAAGGGGAATCAAGGGATAGAATGGTTACTGTGTTATGTTATGTTGTGTTGTGTGTTGTGTTGTGTGTTGTGTGTGTGTGTGTGTGTGTGTGTG
>NC_048572.1:10709828-10854828 GCF_013265735.2 Oncorhynchus mykiss
CACTAGGAGAGCCAGAGGGGGGGGGAGCACTAGGAGAGCCAGAGGGGGAGGGAGCACTAGGAGAGCCAGAGGGGGAGGGAGCACTAGGAGAGACAGAGGGGGAGGGAGCACTAGGAGAGACAGAGGGGGAGGGAGCACTAGGAGAGCCAGAGGGGGGAGCACTAGGAGAGCCAGAGGGGGGAGGGAGCACTAGGAGAGCCAGAGGGGGAAGGGAGCACTAGGAGAGCCAGAGGGGGGGAGCACTAGGAGAGCCAGAGGGGGAGGGAGCACTAGGAGAGCCAGAGGGGGAGGGAGCACTAGGAGAGCCAGAGGGGGGGAGCACTAGGAGAGCCAGAGGGGGAGGGAGCACTAGGAGAGCCAGAGGGGGAGGAAGCACTAGGAGAGCCAGAGGGGGAGGGAGCACTAGGAGAGCCAGAGGGGGGAGCACTAGGAGAGCCAGAGGGGGAGGGAGCACTAGGAGAGCCAGAGGGGGGGGGAGCACTAGGAGAGCCAGAGGGGGGGGGCACTAGGAGAGCCAGAGGGGGGAGGGAGCACTAGGAGAGCCAGAGGGGGAGGGAGCACTAGGAGAGCCAGAGGGGGAGGGAGCACTAGGAGAGCCAGAAGAGGGAACACTAGGAGAGCCAGAGGGGGGGGGGGGGGGGGAGCACTAGGAGAGCCAGAGGGGGAGGGAGCACTAGGAGAGTCAGAGGGGGAGGGAGCACTAGGAGAGCCAGAGGGGGAGGGAGCACTAGGAGAGCCAGAGGGGGAGGGAGCACTAGGAGAGCCAGAGGGGGGAGCACTAGGAGAGCCAGAGGGGGAGGGAGCACTAGGAGATCCAGAGGGGGAGGGAGCACTAGGAGAGCCAGAGGGGGGGAGCACTAGGAGAGCCAGAGGGGGGAGGGAGCACTAGGAGAGCCAGAGGGGGGAGGGAGCACTAGGAGAGCCAGAGGGGAGGGGGGGGAGCACTAGGAGAGCCAGAGGGGGAGAGAGCACTAGGAGAGCCAGAGGGGGAGGGAGCACTAGGAGAGCCAGAGGGGGAGGGAGCACTAGGAGAGCCAGAGGGGGAGGGAGCACTAGGAGAGCCAGAGGGGGGAGGGAGCACTAGGAGAGCCAGAGGGGGGGAGCACTAGGAGAGCCAGAGGGGGAGGGGGGGAGCACTAGGAGAGACAGAGGGGGAGGGGGGAGCACTAGGAGAGCCAGAGGGGGAGGGAGAACTAGGAGAGCCAGAGGGGGGAGGGAGCACTAGGAGAGCCAGAGGGGGAGGGAGCACTAGGAGAGCCAGAGGGCGGGGGAGCACTAGGAGAGCCAGAGGGGGGGGGGGGGGGAGCACTAGGAGAGACAGAGGGGGAGGGGGGAGCACTAGGAGAGCCAGAGGGGGAGGGAGAACTAGGAGAGCCAGAGGGGGGAGGGAGCACTAGGAGAGCCAGAGGGGGAGGGAGCACTAGGAGAGCCAGAGGGGGAGGGAGCACTAGGAGAGCCTGGGGGAGGGGGGGAGCTCTGGGAGAGCCAGAGGGGGGAGGGAGCACTAGGAGAGCCAGAGGGGGAGGGGGGGGAGCACTAGGAGAGCCAGAAGAGGGAGCGTTCCAGACAGGGAGAACTAGGAGAGCCAGACCAGGACCAACTGATGTTAGCCATAGGAGGAAACACGAAGAAGAGGAGGAGGAGGAGGAAGAAAGGAGAAAGGTAGAACAAAGTGTGACTGAAAGCATGAAAAGAGATAAGAGGAACAGATTCTGTGTTTTTGTTTAGCAGAAGGCGGAAACACTCTCTCTCTCTTTGTGAAAAAGTTCAAAGAGCAGGTCCCACAGCTCTTTTCTCTCAGTATGTGGTACCAGACCATAACGTTCTCTCTCTCTCTCCATTTCTCTTCTGCTCCAGCCACACACACACTCTCTCTCTCTGCTTGGAGATAGGAAGCAGGATTAACTTGTCTTTTGGAAACATGTTTAACTACCCTTCATGTGTGTGAGTGTGCACATGTGGGTGCGTGTCTGTGTCTGCCTTAATGGATGATCTTCCTTTGAGGCCCAGTGAAGCTTACTGTCTGTGTTTTCCCATAAGACTGGCCCCATAAACCCCCATAGCCCATGGCTCTATTCCCCAGGTCGTTGCTGTAAATGAGAACGTGTTCTCAGTCAAATTACCTGATTAAATAAAAAAATGAAAATGTCCAACCAGTTATTAAGCATTGGTGGACTACACCCTGACATGCATACGCACACATACACGTACAAAACCATCAGCATGGGTATCCATTATAGCATATTCCATATTGTGAGAGACATATAGAGAAATTAAAGCAAAGTTACAAAGGCAATAGAGGATGGTTTGGTGGTTACAGTAAAGGGAATAGAGGAGGGATTGGTGGTTACAGTAAAGGGAATAGAGGAGGGATTGGTGGTTACAGTAAAGGGAATAGGGGATGGTTTGGTGGTTACAGTAAAGGGAATAGAGGAGGGTTTGGTGGTTACAGTAAAGGGAATAGAGGAGGGTTTGGTGGTTACAGTAAAGGGAATAGAGGAGGGTTTGGTGGTTACAGTAAAGGGAATAGAGGAGGGTTTGGTGGTTACAGTAAAGGGAATAGAGGAGGGTTTGGTGGTTACAGTAAAGGGAATAGAGGAGGGTTTGGTGGTTACAGTAAAGGGAATAGAGGAGGGATTGGTGGTTACAGTAAAGGGAATAGAGGATGGTTTGGTGGTTACAGTAAAGGGAATAGAGGAGGGTTTGGTGGTTACAGTAAAGGGAATAGAGGATGGTTTGGTGGTTACAGTAAAGGGAATAGAGGAGGGTTTGGTGGTTACAGTAAAGGGAATAGAGGAGGGATTGGTGGTTACAGTAAAGGGAATAGAGGAGGGTTTGGTGGTTACAGTAAAGGGAATAGAGGATGGTTTGGTGGTTACAGTAAAGGGAATAGAGGAGGGATTGGTGGTTACAGTAAAGGGAATAGAGGAGGGTTTGGTGGTTACAGTAAAGGGAATAGAGGATGGTTTGGTGGTTACAGTAAAGGGAATAGAGGAGGGTTTGGTGGTTACAGTAAAGGGAATAGAGGAGGGTTTGGTGGTTACAGTAAAGGGAATAGAGGAGGGTTTGGTGGTTACAGTAAAGGGAATAGAGGAGGGTTTGGTGGTTACAGTAAAGGGAATAGAGGAGGGTTTGGTGGTTACAGTAAAGGGAATAGAGGAGGGATTGGTGGTTACAGTAAAGGGAATAGAGGATGGTTTGGTGGTTACAGTAAAGGGAATAGAGGATGGTTTGGTGGTTACAGTAAAGGGAATAGAGGAGGGATTGGTGGTTACAGTAAAGGGAATAGAGGAGGGTTTGGTGGTTACAGTAAAGGGAATAGAGGATGGTTTGGTGGTTACAGTAAAGGGAATAGAGGATGGTTTGGTGGTTACAGTAAAGGGAATAAAGGATGGTTTGGTGGTTACAGTAATGGGAATAGAGGAGGGTTTGGTGGTTACAGTAAAGGGAATAGAGGAGGGTTTGGTGGTTACAGTAAAGGGAATAGAGGAGGGTTTGGTGGTTACAGTAAAGGGAATAGAGGAGGGTTTGGTGGTTACAGTAAAGGGAATTGAGGATGGTTGGTAGTTACAGTAAAGGAATTTGGGGGGAAAGGAGGGTGAGGGTGAGAGCTGAATGGGGGTTTGTGGAAAAAGGTCCGTAGGGGCTGGGTATTGAGGGAATTGGAGGCCTCTCCTATGTCCTTTTTTCGGCTCCGTTGATCAGAGGAAAGGTAGGGGGGACCTTGGTGTACCGGCAGGGATGGAGGAGTGGGCGGTCAGGGGGTATAGGATGAGGGGTGATACTTTGGTTCTGGTTTAATCCATCCTTAATGCCCCCCCCCTCCTTCTCCCTCTTTCCACCCCTCTATCCCCAACCTCCAGCCAACACCAAACAAAGTCCCCTAACTCATGCACACACACACACACACACACCCACCCACACACACACACACACACACACACACGCAAGGGAGATCACTCTAGTTTGAAGTCAAAGTTAGCTGTCCATCCAGGTCTCAAGAATGTCTAGTATTGCCTTCAAAAAACAACCGCTGACAGAAACGATGAGCGTTTCTAATAGCCTGGTGAGTTTCTAGGGCTTTGTGGGCGGGGCCGGTGGATGGGCATAAAAGCTGAGCTATTTTTATTTTGGGGAAGTGGGCCCCTTGGAGATTTGACTAAATGTGTAGAATAGCAGCGTAAAACAGATTTTTTTTCGTAACAAAATGTGTTTTTCAATAACAAAAAATGTCCCCCGTTCCGGCGGTCGGTGCTCTGGGCCCCATATACGGATTGAAAATTGAAAATGTTGTCATTGATAAGCACCTAAATTGGAACCCAGCGGCTGTACAGTAACATGACTTCAGAGCTCAGGTTCTCCGGTTCACAACTCTGTATAGGTTTTGACTGACAGCTGTTCTGAACAAGAAGATGCCCCATCCCTCCCACTAATTGGGCGGGTTTGTTGTTGTCTAAGTGAGGGAAATGCAATATAAATCGAGAGGAGTTGATGTGCTCTGAAAGATGAGACATTGAGCATTATAATAAATTATAATAAGTTATATAAATAGAAAAACATTATTAAACCACTTTGATGTCATATAAGCAAACCACACACCCAAACTATGCACTTCACATTTCCATATTTGAAAACTCAGGTAGTTTACAATGTCGAAGTTTATGATCGCTTTGTTTGAACCCCAGTTACAAAGATGACGTTATATCCTAGGTTTTCCTGAGCAGAATGAGACCACGTTTGTCATATTGCGAAGAAAATTTGCAGAGGAACACGCATTTGAATGTACTCATGACTCCCCTCTATGGGCAGCAAAATTACAATCTGTCTGTCTGTTTGTCTGTTTGTCTGCCTAAATTTGGATTTTATAATTTAGCTAGTCATGTTGGCAATAGAAAGCTTTTGATGCCCACCTGACCCAGATTGCGTAAACAACAGTAAGTGTTGCTTGCTTCATTTCCTCAATGGCAAAGCTAAGAGAGCCATTTAAAATAAATAAACTTTTAGTGGTTTTTCCTTGAGTCATAAAATGCATTGAAATGACTTAGGAACTGTGGACCCCTTGGAGACACCAATCAGACCTGATCAGTCTTTTTTTCCCAAAGAATATTCCTATTATGTTACTGAATGTATCCAGAGTATTTTCAGATTTAGTTATTGCCAAATGGTGTGAAAAGTACAATAAAATCAACAGTGTATTTTTTGGATTCTGCCTCGTGTCAGGTGAACCGTCGTGTCCTCACATTTGGTCTGATCATTGCAGTGTTCTCATTTAATTGCTACCATGTTCATGTGTATGCTTTTTATAGTTATTCTGTTAGAAACATTTTTCCCCGCTCCATATAAGCCATTTTCCATCAGTTTAAGAGGTTAAGCCTTTTCCCAAACTTTACCACTCTAATTTCATTCCTAAACGTAACCCAAACCGTAACCCTTAACTTTATGAGATGTAAAACCCCCAGCCCTATGTTTTTGGTTTCACTTTTGTGGAGTTAGGTAACAATGTCTCGACTTTAACATAAAAAATACCCACCTTGGCTTCACCCATAGATGTTTGGAAAACGTCAAATTTCGAAGTCAAACTGTGATACCTTGTTGCACATGCACACACATGACATGCACGAATGCGGGCACACACACACACACTGTCCACAAGTTATTCTATCTGGCAATAATAGACAGAGAAAGGGAAGGGGAGGGAGGGAGTGCTGAGAGGGAGAGAAAGCGATGGAGAATTTCAAAGAAAAACAAGGCTTTTAACCTATCTGGGCCTTGTAAAGAAAATTGCTTTGGTTGACAGTAGCTAGTAGTGCACTAATATTCACTGGAATCAGTTTAAGACGGGGGGGTATTTAAGTACTGGATATGGTAGTGATGGGCTTTGTCCCAAATGTTTTTTTTATAAGTGATATTTCACAGACGTGCATGCGCTGAAACACACATGCACACACACACACACACACACACACACACACACACACACACACACACACACACACACACACACACACACACACACACACACACACACACACACACACACACACACACACACACACACACTCAGAGTGCGCAGCTGAACACTGTATGCTGGAAACATTTGGTTTGTTGTTTTTGCCTAAAAATAACCAATGTTCGTTAGATATACATTACCAGTAAAAGGTTTGGATACACCTTTTTTGTTATCTTCTACATGTACATTGTAGAATCATAGTGAAGAAATCAAAACTATAAAATAACACATATGGAATCATGTAGTAACCAAAAAAGTGTTCACCTCTCTGGGGTAGGCGGGATGCTTGCATCCCACATGGCCAATAGCCAGGGAAAATACAGAGCGCCAAATTCAAATATATTTCTATAAAAAATAAAATGTCATTCAATTACACATGCAAGATAGCAAATTAAAGTTACACTCGTTGTGAATCCAGCCAACATGTCAGATTTCAAAAAGGCTCTTTGGCGAAAGCATAAGATGCTATTATCTGATGATAGCACAACAGTAAACAATGAGAGTAGCATATTTAAACTCTGCAGGCGTGACACAAAACGCAGAAATAAAATATAAATAATGCCTTACCTTTGACGAGCTTCTTTTGTTGGCACTCCAATATGTCCCATAAACATCACAAATGGTCCTTTTGTTTGATTAATTCCGTCGATATATCCAAAATGTCAATTTATTTGGCACGTTTGATCCAGAAAAACACCGCTACCAACTTGCTCAACGTGACTACAAAATATCTCAGAAGTTACCTGTAAACTTTGCCAAAACATTTCAAACTACTTTTGTAATACAACTTTAGGTATTTCTAAACGTATATAATCGATCTATTTCTTATTTACAATGATGGTCTACTCCGGCCAAACCCAGATGACGCTGGGCCAATTGTGCGCCACCCTATGGGACTCCCAATCACGGCCAGATGTGATGAAGCCTGGATTCGAACCAGGTACTGTAGTGACACCTCTTGCACTGAGATGCAGTGCCTTAGAATTCTGTGCCACTCAGGAGAAAAGCCAGTGTGTCTATGTATGCGGATGACTCAACACTATACACGTCAGCTACTACAGTGAGTGAAATCACTTCAACACTTAACAAAGAGCTGAAGTTAGTTTCAGAATGGGTGGCAAGGAATACTTTTGCATTATATTTTAAAAATAAAAGCATTGTGTTTAGGACAAATCATTCACTAAAACCTCAACTAAATCTTGTAATAAATAATGTAGAAATTGAGGTGTCTAAACTGCTTGGAGTAACCCTGAATTGTAAACTGTCATGGTCAAAACATACAACAGTAGCTAAGATGGGGAGAAGTCTGTCCATAATAAAGCACTGCTCTGCCTTTTTAACAACACTAAAAACAGGCCCTAGTTTTGTTGTACCTGGACTACTGTTCAGTTGTGTGGTCAGTTGCCACAAAGAGGGACCTCGGAAAACTACAATTGGCTCAGAACAGAGCAGCACGACTGGCCCTTAAATGTACACGGAGAGCTAACATTAATAATATGCATGTAAATCTCTCATGGCTCAAGGTACAGGAGAGATTGACATTATCACTCAACTTGTTTTTGTAAGAAGTGTTGACATGCTGAATGCTCTGTCTGTTTAATAATAACACAGCTCAGACACCCATGCATTCCCCACAATACATGCTACCAGAGGTCTCTTCACAATCCCCAAGTCAAGAACAGACTATGGGAGGCGCTGTCAAGTGTGCGCCTTCTCCAGCCTCTAGGTCACCAGGCTGCTGATTATTGCTCACACCTGTCACCTTCGTTATGTGCATCAGCAGGTGACACTCACCTGGACTCCATCACCTCCTTGATTACCTGCCCTGTTTAAGTCACTCCCTTTGTTTCTTTTTCAGTTTCATGTCTGTGCGTTGGTCGTGTTTCTTGTTTTGTATTATGTTTTGTTTAATTATTACATTTTTCACTCCCTGAACTTGCTTCCCGACTCCCAGCGCACCACACGTTACAGGCGTACAGTACCACCTAAATTTAGAACTAGGAATAGATATAGTCCTTGGTTCACTCCAGACCTGTCTGCCCTTGACCTGCACAAAAACATCCTGTGGCATTCTGCATTAGCATCGAATAGCCCCCGTGATATGCAACTTTTCAGGGAAGGTGGGAACAAATATACACAGGCAGTTAGGAAAGCTAAGGCTAGCTTTTTCGAACAGAAATTTGCATCCTGTAGTACAAACTCAAAAAAGTTCTGGGACACTGTAACGGCTTTCTTGTGGTGAAGTAGAGGCGGACCAAAATCCAGCGTGGTGGTTATTCATGTTTCTTTAATAAAGACTCTATACATTAATAAACTAACAAAACAATAAATGTGCGAAAACCTAAACAGTCCTATCTGGTGCAAACACAGAGACAGGAACAATCACCCACAAACACACAGTGAAACCCAGGCTACCCAAGTATGATTCTCAATCAGAGACTAATGACACCTGCCTCTGATTGAGAACCATACTAGGCCGAAACATAGAAATACCCAAATCATAGAAAAACAAACATAGACTGCCCACCCTAACTCACGCCCTGACCATACTAAATAATGACAAAACAAAGGAAATAAAGGTCCGAACGTGACAGACACTGTAAAGTCCATGGGAGAATAAGATCACCTCCTCCCAGCTGCCCACTGCTCTGAGGCTAGGAAACACTGTCACCACCGATAAATCCCCTATAATTGAGAATTTCAATAAGCATTTCTCTACGGATGAACATGCTTCCACCTGGCTACCCCTACCCTGGTCAACTGCCCGGCATCCTCCATAGCAAATCGCTAAAGCCCCCACCATTTCTCCTTCACCCAAATCCAGATAGCTGATGTTCTGAAAGACCTGCAAAATCTGGACCCCTACAAATCAGCCGGGCTAGACAATCTGGACCCTCTCTTTCTAAAAGTATCTGCCAAAATGTTGCATCTCCAATTAGTTAGCCTGTTCAGCCTCTCTTTCATATTGTCTGAGATTCATAAAGATTGGAAAGCTGCCACGGTCATCCCCCTCTTCAAAGGGGGTGACACTCTAGACCCAAACTGCTACAGACCTATATCTATCATTCCCTGTCTTTCTAAGGTCTTCGAAAGCCAAGTTAACAAACAGATTACCAACCATTTTTAATCCCACCGTACCTTCTATGCTATGCAATCTGGTTTCAGAGCTGGTCATGGGTCCACCTCAGCCACGCTCAAGGTCCTAAACGACATCATAACCGCCATCGATAAGAGACATTACTGTGCAGCCATATTCATCGATCTGGCCAAGGCTTTCGACTCTGTCAATCACCACATTCTTATTGGCAGACTCGACAGCCTTGGTTTCTCAAATTATTGCCTCGCCTGGTTTACCAACTACTTCTTTGACAGAGTTCAGTGTGTCAAATCAGAGGGCCTGTTGTCCGGACCTCTGGCAGTCTCTATGGGGGTGCCACAGGGTTCAATTATCGGGCCAAATCTCTTCTCTGAAAACCTCAATGATGTCGCTCTTGCTGCTGGTGGTTCTCTGATCCACCTCTACGCAGACGACACCATTCTGTATACTTCTGGCCCCTCTTTGGACACTGTGTTAACTAACCTCGAGACGAGCTTCAATGCCATACAACTCTCCTTCCGTGGCCTCCAACTGCTCTTAATTGCAAGTAAAACTAAATGTATGCTATTCAATCGATCACTGTCCACACCTGCCCGCCCGTCCAGCATCACTACTCTGGACAGCTCTGACTTAAAATATGTAGAAAACTACAAATACCTAGGTGTCTGGATAGACTGTTAACTCTCCTTCCAGACTCACATTAAGCATCTCCAGTCCAAAATTAAATCTAGAATCGGCTATATCGCAACAAAGCATCTTTCACTCATGCTGCCAAATATACCCTCGTAAAACGGACCATCCTACCGATCCTCGACTTCTGCGATGTCATCTATAAAATAGCCTCCAACACTCTACTCAACAAATTGGATGCAGTCTATCACAGTGCCATCCGTTTTGTCACCAAAGCCCCATACTCTACCCACCACTGCGACCTGTACGCTCTCGTTGGTTGGCCCTCGCTTCATACTTCATACTCGTCACCTCCACCCACTGGCTACAGGTTATCTACAAGTCTCTGCTAGGTAAAGCGCCGCCTTATCTCAGCTCATTGGTCACCATAGCAGCACCCACTCATAGGTATCTCTCACTGGTCACCCCCAAAGCCAATTCCTATTTTGGTCGCCTTTCCTTCCAGTTCTCTGCTGCCAATGACTGGAACGAACTGCAAAAATCACTGAAGCTAGAGACTCATATATCCCTCACTAGCTTTAAGCACCAGCTGTCAGAGCAGCTCACAGATCACTGCACCTGTACATAGCCCATCTGTAAACAGCCCATATATCTACCTCATCCCCATGCTATTGTGTACTTCGAATGAACAACACACAGCAACCTCAGAACTTCTGTAGGCAACACTTGTTTTGACAATGTTTATTTTTCACTGACGTATGTCATGATGCCTGTGTGGTGTACAACGCCAGGCTGTGCTAATTACAAAGAAGCACAAAAATGAGTTATCAATCACAGTTCCATTCTGCCTACCAGAGATTTACCCCAATGCTGCCAGTGGTTTGTGGCTATGAAGAATGATGTGCCTTGCGGAGATTATCAGAGGGATTTTCAGGCTGAACTGATGGGAAATACATTTCGACAACAGCTGAGAAGTGATGCAATACCATTGATTCCTTCACAACAAAACAGAAGATTCTCAATAAGACGTAACCTAGCTAACTTTCTAGCCTAGCTGGACTAGCTAGTTAAGTTAGCCAGCTAGCCTGTATTGAACTCTGAAAGCCATCAGCTAAATCATATAGATAGTTATATTTTGGATACACACTGTCAATCAATTTTGCCTATGCCATGGTAGTCACTGCTGGACTGGTAGCTACCTTCAACAGAGTAAACATGTTTGTTCATTCTATCTTTTATTTGTATTTTTTACCCCTTTTTCTTCCCAATTGGTAGTTGCAGTCTTGTCCCATCACTGCAACTCCCGTACGGACTAGGGAAAGGCAAAGGTCGAGAGCCATGCGTCCTCCGAAACACGACCCTGCCAAGCCGTAGTTCTCGCTTAACCCGGAAGCCAGTTGCACCAATGTGTCAGAGGAAACACTGCACAACTGGTGACTGAAGTCAGCTTGCAGGTGCCCGGCCCGCCACAAGAGTCCCTAGAGTGCAATGGGTCAAGGATATCCGGCCGGCTAAACGCTCCCCAAACACGGACGACACTGGGCCAAATGTGTCTCCCAGTCACGGCCGGCTGTGATACAGCCTGGGATCGAACCCAGGGCTGTAGTGACACCTCAAGCATTGCGATACAGTGCCTTAGCCCGCTGCACCACTCGCAAGGCCCTGTTCACTCTATTTTTGATTGACTTTAGCTAACGTAAGCTAGCTAATGTTAGCAAATAAGAGCTCAATTTGGTAGCCATCTATTTCACCCTTGTCTGGAAAACACTCTGTGACAAAAAATAGACCTGTCGATATAGCTAACTCAGTCTCTGTTTGTGTGTTGGTAACATTAGCAATGAAGATACAATTAGTGGGGTGGTTAAATTGTGTATTGTTGTGCATTTTGTTTGAAGGTGGTACAGAATTTGATTCTGTCAACATGCACTTCTAACCCCTAGCTCTCCACAAGATGAAAGTAAGTTGGCAAAAATATTTACAAGCTGACGGTTAAGATAGTTACATTTACAGTAAGCATGGTATAAAAATGAATTGGGTAATGATTGGGTAGTGTTTGTATGGTTTGTGGTTGTGTTATGGGCTTACAGGAGGTTAGATGTAATCTGAGGACCACAGAGAAACTTCCAGATCATGTAATATATTTATTCTAGCCCTCTTCTCTGTTTACCTTTTCTCTTTGTAAAACTCAGGTTATCTGGAGTCCTTCCACCGGCCCTGCTGAATAATACCCCAAAGCTGCTGCATTTTGGGTACACAAGCATGAGGGAGCGGACACACCTTGCGGTTATGGAGCACAACAAGATTGGGGGACAGAAAGCAACAAGGGACACTGAAAAGTATAACATCAAGACTACAACAGTAATGACACAACCACCTCCTCCTTCTCTCTGCAGATTCTCAAAACACAGTACAAAGACATGTCGACAAAAATCTACTGCAAAGGGCTACTATTGACAATAATGATCTGTCAAAGTCAATAGGCTAGGAGAAGTTTACAGATACTACAGATACTACATTTAGATGAGGAGACGGGATTTGGTTGTGCAGGGTTGTGCTTAGACAGCCATTTCTCATCAGTCTCCCAAACACAACAATTCACACTCTGTAAAACTGCACTCATAAGACTTCTCACACCTTCTTTAGCCCCCTGCCCATTCACTTTGTTGACTGATCGTTCCTCTCAAAAGCATCTCCCAACATCCCTTGATTGTCCCTAAACAATACGCTAGCCTGTCCCATTCAGTTGACACCTTTACCAACAAAGGCGCGTTGCCCTACGTCTCTGCCACAAAAAGTGTAAATGCTAACACCACAACCATGTCCTTCCAGGAGACCTGCAGTACCAGTACATTTTCAGCAAGAGGACCAAACAGTTGGTGGGTAAGAAGCCCTACACTGTTCACCGCAGACAGGACAAGACCATTCGCTATAAGCACAAAGAGCCCACTAACACCATTGTCAGTGTACCAAAGCCTGATAAAGGACTATGGCTGCATTTACACAGGCAGTCCAATTTTGATATTTTTTTCACTAATTGATCTTTTGACCATTTAGATCAGTTCTGAAATAGATCTGATTAAGGCCAATTAATGGGAAAAAAGGTCAGAATTGGACAGCCAGTGTGGCTCAGCATAAGACCATGTAGAACAGGGGTCTCCAACCCTGTTCCTGGAGAGCTACCTTCTTGTAGGTTTTCGCTTAAGCCCCAGTTGAAACTAACCTGGTTCAGTTTATCAACCAGCTAGTTATTAAAATCAGGCGTGCTAGATTAAGGGATGGAGAAGGAAAAATTGACAGGATGTTAGCTCTTCAGGAACAGGGTTGGAGTGAAAACCTACAGGACCAATGGATGCTCCTCATTAGAAAAATTAAAAAAGTAATAATTTTTAGATAAAACTATACTAAATATATTCATATGTCACCAGACAATTGATTAAAATGCAATGTTTTGCAATGAAGGTCTACAGTAACTTCAACAGCACTCTCTGGGGTGTGTCCTCGCTATATTGACCTCAATACAAAACCTAGGAGGCTTGTAGGCCTCACCCCCTTCCATAGACATACAGTGGGGCAAAAAAAGTATTTAGTCAGCCACCAATTGTGCAAGTTCTCCCACTTAAAAAGATGAGAGGGGCCTGTAATTTTCATCATAGGTACACTTCAACTATGACAGACAAAATGAGAAAAAAAATCCAGAAAATCACATTGTAGGATTTTTTATGAATTTATTTGCAAATTATGGTGGGAAATAAGTATTTGTACATGGTAATTATGACCACTTCCGGAGCACGTCCTCCAACCAATCAAGGCTTTTGCTGTATGAAATGACATGTTGTCCATCCAATCATAGAATTAGGATCAGAGAATTAACCTAGTGTGTTGTATTGGGATTGTGCCACAGATCATTATGGGGTTCTATGTGTTTGAGAAGCTTGCTGACATTGTAGGACAGAGTTAAAAGTTAGTCTTGCTAACTTCACTAGCTAGCTAGCTACCAGCGCGAGTGTGCAGTGACCTAAAGAACATTGATCGTTCAGCTAAATGGCAAAACAATAGCAGGGAGCATATAAATACCCACACATCGAACTTTAAACGGCAAAACAATAGCAGGGAGCATATAAATACCCACACATCGAACTTTAAACGGCAAAACAATAGCAGGGAACATGTAAATACCCACACATCGAACTTTAAACGGCAAAACAATAGCAGGGAACATATAAATACCCACACATCGAACTTTAAACGGCAAAACAATAGCAGGGAGCATATAAATACCCACACATCGAACTTTAAACGGCAAAACAATAGCAGGGAACATGTAAATACCCACACATCGAACTTTAAACGACAAAACAATAGCAGGGAGCATATAAATACCCACACATCGAACTTTAAACGGCAAAACAATAGCAGGGAACATGTAAATACCCACACATCGAACTTTAAACGGCAAAACGATAGCAGGGAGCATATAAATACCCACACATCGAACTTTAAACGGCAAAACAATAGCAGGGAACATATAAATACCCACACATCAAACTTTAAACGGCAAAACAATAGCAGGGAGCATATAAATACCCACACGTCGAACTTTAAACGGCAAAACAATAGCAGGGAACATGTAAATACCCACACATCGAACTTTAAACGGCAAAACAATAGCAGGGAACATATAAATACCCACACATCGAACTTTAAACGGCAAAACAATAGCAGGGAACATGTAAATACCCACACATCGAACTTTAAACGGCAAAACGATAGCAGGGAGCATATAAATACCCACACATCGAACTTTAAACGGCAAAACAATAGCAGGGAACATATAAATACCCACACATCAAACTTTAAACGGCAAAACAATAGCAGGGAGCATATAAATACCCACACGTCGAACTTTAAACGGCAAAACAATAGCAGGGAACATGTAAATACCCACACATCGAACTTTAAACGGCAAAACAATAGCAGGGAACATGTAAATACCCACACATCGAACTTTAAACGGCAAAACGATAGCAGGGAACATATAAATACCCACACATCGAACTTTAAACGGCAAAACAATAGCAGGGAACATGTAAATACCCACACATCGAACTTTAAACGGCAAAACAATAGCAGGGAACATGTAAATACCCACACATCGAACTTTAAACGGCAAAACAATAGCAGGGAACATGTAAATACCCACACATCGAACTTTAAACGGCAAAACAATAGCAGGGAGCATATAAATACCCACACATCGAACTTTAAACGGCAAAACAATAGCAGGGAACATGTAAATACCCACACATCGAACTTTAAACGGCAAAACAATAGCAGGGAGCATATAAATACCCACACATTGACAGCTTCCATCGCATCATCCATCAAAATGTAGATTAAAGAGAGAGGTATACGCAGTGCATGTTCTTCGCGTGAGCTCAAGTAGGCTTTCCACTTTCCTCCGGTATTTATTTAGCAAAGATGATAACACATAATCACTCCGGACAGACCCAATCAAAAACTCTACACCTAAACATTAGTAATCTGACATGCTGTATGGGATGAAAACGAGAGTATTTTTCAGTCTGATCAACTGTAGGTTACTAATAAGAGCAGTTGCAGCTTATGCGCCCTGTCCATCTGGTCAGGGTAAACTAATTGGTAACGTTATCTATTTATAGTCCATCTGGTCAGGGTAAACTAATTGGTAACGTTATCTATTTATAGTCCATCTGGTCAGGGTAAACTAATTGGTAACGTTATCTATACGTAGTCCATATACAGAAAATGTGAATGTGATCAAATTTTGTTTATATTCAAAATTGGGCAGGCTAGGCTGCATATACATTTTTAATCTAAAATGATTAACTGGAATTATTCAGTCAACATAATAGTGATGACAGATGTGAGTAAATGTTTTGTAAAGCCTACAGTTGCATAGGCCTGTATGATGCAAACATGCATTAAGCAAGCTCAGCCCTGAAAGTTCTGTTGTCTATGTTTCTGGGTTGAGGAAATCCCCCTACTAATCCGGTCTAAATATAATTTATATGAACAAATATAAGGTAGCTGCAGTTTGACAGGGGTTTCATCCCCCCAGGGCCAGGAGTTTTTGTCAGGAGTTTTTTAAAACCATGTGACCTGATTAGGAAAAACTGGTCCCATCATAGCCCATATGAAACCTTTTAACAACTGATTAATCACTGTCATACCTTTATTTAGGACAAAACACACATCACGACAAGAGAGACAACACAACACTACATAAAGAGAGACCTAAGGCAACAACATAGCAAGGCAGCAACACATGACAACACAGCATGGTAGAAACACAACATGACAACAACATGGTACCAACACAACATGGCAGCAGCACAACATAGTAGCAGCACAAAACATGGTAGCAGCACAAAACATGGTACAAACATTATTGGGCACAGTCAACAGCACAAAGGGCAAAAAGGTAGAGACAACAAGACGTCATGCAAAGCAGCCACACCTGTCAGTAAGAGTGTCCAGTCTTTGAATGAAGAGATTGAGATAAAACTGTCCAGTTTGAGTGTTTGTTGCAGCTCGTTCCAGTCGCTTGCTGCAGCGAACTGAAAAGACGAGCGACCCAGGGATGTGTGTGCTTTGGGGACCTTTAACAGAATGTGACTGGCAGAACAGGTGTTGTATGTGGAGGATAAGGGCTGCAGTAGATATCTCAGATAGGGGAAGTGATGCCTAAGAGGGTTTTATAAATAAACATCAACCAGTGGGTCTTGCGACGAGTATACAGAGATGACCAGTTTACGGAGGAGTATAGAGTGCAGTGATGTGTCCTACAAGGAGCATTGGTGGCAAATCTGATGGCCGAATGGTAAAGAACATCTAGCCGCTCGAGAGCACCCTTACCTGCCGATCTATAAATTATGTCTCCGTAATCTAGCATGGGTAGGATGATCATCTGAATCAGGGTTAGTTTGGCAGCTGGGGTAAAAGAGGAGCAATTATGATAGAGGAAACCAAGTCTAGGTTTAACTTTAGCCTGCAGCTTTGATATGTGCTGAAAGAAGGACAGTGTATCGTCTAGCCATACTCCCAAGTACTTGTATGAGGTGACTGCCTCAAGCTCTAAACCCTCAGAGGTAATAATCACACCTGTGGCGAGAGAGGCATTATTCTTACCAAACCACATTACCTTTGTTTTGGATGTGTTCAGAACAAGGTTAAGGGCAGAGAAAGCTTGTTGGACACTAAGAAGGCTTTGTTGTAGCGCATTTAATACAAAATCCGGGGAGGGGCCAGCTGAGTATAAGACTGTATCGTCTGCATATAAATGGATAAGAGAGCTTCCTACTGACTGAGCTATGTTGTGGATGTAAATTGAGAAGAGCGTGGGGCCTAGGATTGAGTCTTGGGGTACTCCCTTGGTGACAGGCAGTGGCTGAGACAGCAGATTGTCTGACTTTATACACTGCACTCTTCGAGAGAGGTAGTTAGCAAACCATGCCAAAGACCCCTCAGAGACACCAATATTCCTTATCCGGCCCAGAAGAATGGAATGGTCTACGGTATCAAAAGCTTTGGCCAAGTCAATAAAAATAGCAATATAACATTGCTTAGTATCAAGGGAAATGGTGACATCATTGATGACCTTTAAGGTTGCAGTGACACATCCATAACCTGAGCGGAAACCAGAGAGAATACTATAGACATCCAGAAAGCAGTCAGTTGATTATTGACAAGTTTTTCCAACACTTTCGATAAACAGGGCTAAAAAGAAATATAAATATTTTGTCTAACTGTGTAGTGTGTTGTGTGATTTGTTTTCTCTTCACTGCTCTTTCTCCTGCACTGGTCCAGCCTCTGAACACCTCAACTCATGCCTCATATCCTCATTCAATCACTGCTGTGATCCCTTTCCAGCATGGTGTAAGTAGCCCTCTCATTCCCCTTCCCAATAATGTTGTACTATGTCTTCATTAAATGCTTTAGGTTGAAATAATTAGTCTTTGTTGATTTTTGAAACACACTTTGTTGTCTCTGTGCATTCCGCGCCTATACCATCCTCCTCAATTCTTCAAGTCACCAGCCTCCATTACACAAGACGGTAGCTCTCCAGGAACAGGTTTGGAGAGAAAACCTACCGGACGGTAGCTCTCCAGGAACAGTGTTGGAGTGAAAACCTACCAGACTGTGACTCTCCAGGAACAGGGTTGGAGTGAGGATGGTAACTCTCCAGGAACAGGGTTGGAGTGAGGATGGTAACTCTCCAGGAACAGGGTTGGAGTGAGGATGGTAACTCTCCAGGAACAGGGTTGGAGTGAGGATGGTAACTCTCCAGGAACAGGGTTGGAGTGAGGATGGTATAACTCTCCAGGAACAGGGTTGGAGTGAGGATGGTATAACTCTCCATGAACAGGGTTGGAGTGAGGAACAGGGTTGGAGTGAGGTCGGTAGTTCTCCAGGAACAGGGTTGGAGTGAGGATGGTATAACTCTCCAGGAACAGGGTTGGAGTGAGGACGGTAGTTCTCCAGGAACAGGGTTGGAGTGAGGAACAGGGTTGGAGTGAGGTCGGTAGTTCTCCAGGAACAGGGTTGGAGTGAGGTCGGTAGTTCTCCAGGAACAGGGTTGGAGTGAGGTTGGTAGTTCTCCAGGAACAGGGTTGGAGAGACCTGATGTAGAACCACCATAATATCTGCATATTTTCCATCAATCTTCTACATTTGTCTGCCTTCATGGATTCAAAGATATTTCTATTAGCTCTGTAGCATCAAACAGACATTCAGATATTCAAATAATGTCTATCTAAAATACAGAGGAGTGTACACTGTTTAATGCTAAATCAAGAGTATTCACCAAGAATGTTAAACGGTAAACGTAACATAAAAAAATAAATGTATAAACAGTTCAAGGTGTCTGAGTGTGTCTCAGGTGTAGAGACACATAAGTGCAGAGAACTGTAGATACAGCTTGTTACACCTGATCATGTGATTTACCAAACTATTTTTGCCGACATCGTGTCTATTTTAAGTCTTCTCTCATTGATGGAGACAGGTGTGTGTCCACCCCAAAGTGCTGCATGGCATGATGACAGAGGGCTGTCTCTATCAATGAGAGAAAACTTGAAATAGACAAGATGGTACATTGTTGTATTCAGTGGAGGCTGCTGAGGGGAGGACGGCTCATAATAACTGGCTGGAATTGAACGAATGGAATAATGGCATCAAACCATGTGCTTGGTGTGCGTGTTTGAAACCATTCCACTGAAAGTATTTATATTAATAACGGAGCATTTTACTAAATTAAAACTGATCCCTTGCGACTGGACACTGACATTTAATGAGACTCTAGGCCAACGACAGCCTCGCTAAGGTTGGATGAAAATTCTCTGTGCTAAACCAAACAGTACCTATCTTGTAACTCCCAGTAATGGATACAAAAATCTTTGGTGAAATCACATGATCTGGTGTAATAATCTGTAACTAATAGAATTAGTGGTCATGATGAAATTGCCGTTAACAAGGAAGCATACCGTAAGAAAATACAGCTTTCAAACTGTCATTTAGCTCCTCATGAGTCATCTGCTTGAAATCCATCAGAATTCCCAATCCCTCGAGAGGTAAACAGTTCCCAGGATACAGTTCTGGTACAATGACACGCACAGGCAAAGGAATTATGTTTGTTTATCTAGAAGCCCAGGTACCATGATATTGTTTGCAAGACACATTTTAAAAAATATATACAGTGGGGAGAACAAGTATTTGACGATTTTGCAGGTTTTCCTACTAACCCTAACCCTAACCCTAGCAGGTGCCAGGCTAACTAGCTAGCCAACTCCAGTCATGTGCTAACATTTGCTGGTATACCTAGCTTTAGTTGGCTGATTGTAATGTTGTAGCTTTCTGTTTAGTAGCCTTGTCTGCAAAAGATCTCAGATTGTAAAACTTCTATTTTTAGTCATAGATATGGCTACCGGTAATTATTTAGCTAACGTAACTACATAGCTAGCTAGCTACCTAGTCAAGTTAGGAAACAGCTCAATAATTAAATCATACTTTCTCCCAACTGTAACACAGTAGTATGTTAGCCAGCAATACACAATATGGGTTTCAGTAGATTAACTAAAGTTAGCTAGCTTGGTGTTTTGCAGGAAAAATACCTTACTTAGCTATGCACCATATTTGTCATCTGCACTCTTGGTGCTCTCTCTCTCTCTCTCTCTCTCTCTCTCTCTCTCTCTCTCTCGCTCTCTCTCTCTCTCTCTCCTCTCTCTCTGTGTCTGAGGACCTGAGCCCTAGAACCATGCCTCAGGATTACCTGGCCTGATGATTCCTTGCTGTCCCCAGTCCACCTGGTCATGCTGTTACTCCAGTTTCAACTGTTCTGCCTGCGGCTATGGAATCCTGACCTGTTCAGGGTTCCATAGCAGATGTGCTACCTTGTCCCAGACCTGCTGTTTTCCATAGCATACGTGCTACCTGTCCCAGACCTGCTGTTTTCCATAGCATACGTGCTACCTGTCCCAGACCTGCTGTTTTCCATAGCAGACGTGCTACCTGTCCCAGACCTGCTGTTTTCCATAGCAGACGTGCTACCAGTCCCAGACCTGCTGTTTTCCATAGCAGACGTGCTACCAGTCCCAGACCTGCTGTTTTCCATAGCAGACGTGCTACCTGTCCCAGACCTGCTGTTTTCCATAGCAGACATGCTAACTGTCCCAGACCTGCTGTTTTCCATAGCAGATGTGCTACCTTGTCCCTGACCTGCTGTTTTCAACTCTCTCTCTCTCTCGCTCTCTCTACCGCACCTGCTGTCTCTAACTCTGAAAGATCGGCTATGAAAAGCCAACTGACATTTATTCCTGAGGTGCTGACCTGTTGCACCCTCTACAACCACTGTGATTATTATTATTTAACCATGCTAGTCATCTATGAACGTTTGAACATCTTGGCCATGTGCTGTTATAATCTCCACCCGGCACAGCCAAAAGAGGACTGGCCACCCCTCATAGCCTGGTTCCTCTCTAGGTTTCATCCTAGGTTCCTGCCTTTCTAGGGAGTTGAATTGCTTGCTAACTGGGGGTTTAAGCTGGGTTTCTGTATAGCTCTTTGTGACATCAACTGATGTAAAAAGGGCTTTATAAATACATTTGATTGATTGATTGATTGATTGATTGATTGATTGATTGATTGATTGATTGGCTGTAGCTGAGCTTTTAACGTTAGCTAAATCCAAGTATTATTTTTTTATCCTCTTAGCTATATTCTGGTTGAAACATGTATGGATGAATGTCACCATTTAGCTAATAGAATCATCAAAAAATGCTCCAAGGTCGATTTCATGTTGATGAGAGGAATCATTTGAAGCCATTGTGTTTGTTCAGTTCTTTCAGTTTTGCCCAAAGGATTGTGTTGTTAGTGTCCGCCTGCTTTTCAAAAAAGCCTGCCTTCGGGGAGGGGCGGGGGCCAGAGCACAAAGAGAGCCTTACAGTGTGATCAGCATAGCATAGAGCCTCATAGTGTGATCAGCATAACATAGAGCCTCATAGTGTGATCAGTATAACATAGAGGCTTATAGTTTGATCAGCAAATCATAGAGCCTTATAGTGTGATCAGTATGACATAATCAAATCAAATCAAATCAAATTTATTAATATAGCCCTTCGTACATCAGCTGATATCTCAAAGTGCTGTACAGAAACCCAGCCTAAAACCCCAAACAGCAAGCAATGCAGATGTAGAAGCACGGTGGCTAGGAAAAACTCCCTAGAAAGGCCAAAACCTAGGAAGAAACCTAGAGAGGAACCAGGCTATGTGGGGTGGCCAGTCCTCTTCTGGCTGTGCCGGGTGGAGATTATAACAGAACATGACCAAGATGTTCAAATGTTCATAAATGACCAGCATGGTCCAATAATAATAAGGCAGAACAGTTGAAACTGGAGCAGCAGCACGGCCAGGTGGACTGGGGACAGCAAGGAGTCATCATGTCAGGTAGTCCTGAGGCATGGTCCTAGGGCTCAGGTCCTCTGAGAGAGAGAAAGAAAGAAAGAAAGAGAGAAAGAGAGAATTAGAGATAGCACACTTAAATTCACACAGGACACCGAATAGGACAGGAGAAGTACTCCAGATATAACAAACTGACCCTAGCCCCCCGACACAAACATAGAGCCTCATAGTTTGATCAGCATATTATAGAGCCTTATAGTGTGATCAGTATGACATAGAGCCTTATAGTGTGGTCAGTATGACATAGAGCCTTATAGTGTGGTCAGCATAGCATAGAGCCTTATAGTGTGATCAGTATGACATAGAGCCTTATAGTGTGATCAGTATGACATAGAGCCTTATAGTGTGATCAGTATGACATAGAGCCTTATAGTGTGGTCAGCATAGTATAGAGCCTTATAGTGTGGTCAGTATAGCATAGAGCCTTATAGTGTGATCAGTATGACATAGAGCCTTATAGTGTGGTCAGTATGACATAGAGCCTTATAGTGTGGTCAGCATATTATAGAGCCTTATAGTGTGATCAGTATGACATAGAGCCTTATAGTGTGGTCAGTATGACATAGAGCCTTATAGTGTGGTCAGTATAGCATAGAGCCTTATAGTGTGATCAGTATGACATAGAGCCTTATAGTGTGATCAGTATGACATAGAGCCTTATAGTGTGATCAGTATGACATAGAGCCTTATAGTGTGATCAGTATGACATAGAGCCTTATAGTGTGATCAGTATGACATAGAGCCTTACAGTTTGATCAGCATGACATAGAACCTTATAGTGTGATCAGTATAACATAGAGGCTTTGCGAAATGCCACAAACAGGACTACATTTATTTTTTTTAGACCCCCCCCCCCCCCCATCAATACACAGGAAACTGTCATAAGGGGTATCATTCAGCGAGTGAAGCCCAGACCTGCCTTCCTCCCTGGCAATTATTTGTGAAACATGTCTCACTAACCTAGAAATGCCTCAGACATGAGAAAAATAATCCCAGATTCCCTTTTAACTGCCTCTCCCTCTCTCTTTTGTTTCCAGGCCCCTCTTTCCTACTCCTACCTCTCCTCAAAAATGCTCTTGTCACCTGGTTAATTTCTTCTTTCTCTCTCTAATTGTGAATGGTCTTCTGGTACTTCTCTCTCTCTCTCTGTGTCTCTCTTCTCTCTTCTCTCTTCTCTCTTCTCTCTCTCTCTCTCTCTCTCTCTCTCTCTCTCTCTCTCTCTCTCTCTCTCTCTCTCTCTCTCTCTCTCTCTCTCTCTCTCTCTCTCTCTCTCTCTCTCTCGAGGCAGGGTCCTTTGTGGGCTCCTGTGTACCCCACTTTACATCTAATTGTTCCTGGTTTTGTTGGGGAGTGTGGCTAATATTAACAGCGTGTTACTATAGTGCTTCTTGCTCTTTATAGGCCTGTATTGTCCTTGGCTATAGTATGCATTATAGTATGCAGGTCCTCTGTAGCTCAGTTGGTATGGAGCTTACTGGAGCATACTGGGTTCAATTCCCCGGACTACTCATACGTGAATAATGTGTGCATGCATGACTGTCGGTCACTTTGGATAAAAGCACATGCTCTTTCCATGACATAGACTGACCAGGTGAATCCAGGTGAAAGCTATGATCCCTTATTGATGTCACCTGTTCAATCAGTGTAGATGAAAGGGAGGACAGGTTAAAGAAGGACTTTTAAGCCTTATACATTTGAGACATGGATTGTGTGTGTGTTCCATTCAGAGTGTGAATGGACAAGACACAGCGCCTCTGTACGGGGTATGGTAGTAGATGCCAGGCACACCGGTTTGTGTCAAGAACTGCAGCGCTGCTGGGTATTTCACGCTCAACAGTTTCCCGTGTGTATCAAGAAATGTCCATTGCCCAAAGGACATCCAGCCAACTTGACACAACTGTGGGAAGCATTAGAGTCAACATGGGCCAGCATCCCTGTGGAACGCTTTCAACACCTTGTAGAGTCCATGCCCTGACGAATTGAAGCTGTTCCGAGGACCAAAGCAGGAGCAAATCAATATTAGGAAGGTGTTCTTAATGTTTTGAATATTATCTGAAATGGAGGGAGATGCTCTAATGAATATCAGTAAACTGAAACGTCGGAATCTTCCTAATCAAACTGTACACGTAAAACTTGGCGAACAGGTAGTCTGCCAATTCACCGCAAATAGACACGCATGACCTAATGAAGCAGAGCAGCATGCTCGGTTGTGTCACCCTCACCTTACCTCTCCCTATCACCCTGTCACTCGACCCTCACATCTCCCTATCATCCTGTAAGGTAACCCTCACCTCTCCCTATCACCCAGTCACTCGACCCTCACCTCTCCCTATCACCCTGTAAGGTAACACTCACCTCTCCCTATCACCCTGTCACTCGACCCTCACCTCTCCCTATCATCCTGTAAGGTAACCCTCACCTCTCCCTATCACTCTGTCACTCGACCCTCACATCTCCCTATCACCCAGTCACTCGACCCTCACATCTCCCTATCACCCAGTCACTCGACCCTCACATCTCCCTATCACTCTGTCACTCGACCCTGACCTCTCCCTATCACCCTGTCACTTGACCCTCAGTTTCTCCAAACCACTCTCTGCTGAGTTCACTCTCTCACCTCTCCTTTTCTTCTCTCTCTCTCTCTCTCTCTCTCCATATCTCCCCCTCTTTCTCTCCCCTCTCCTAAATTACTCTATTTTTGTTGGTTATCTTGTCATGTCCAGTCTTATACCACATTCCAGAACACATTACCCCTCAAAGGAAAGAATCTCCACTTCAAACAGTGTTATGAATCTGAGCAGTATCACTAACTCAGAAGCAATAAAACACAAGGAGAGATTAGATGGCACATATTGGGGATTTGCGAGGCTGGGGGGCAAAGGTAAGAGTGCCGGATATGAGGTCAGAGATGCTAAAAACGCAGGCATTATGGATATTTGTTTTCATTACATGCACAGAGACCAGATCTAGGGTCAGATGTTGATGTGGAAGTAGATTCAGCTACATATATTTGTAATGAAATAGTAAACCTACATATATACACTCAGGTTTGGGGTCAATCCCATTTCAATTCAGTCAATTTAGTTTGCAGTACTGCCTGAATTGACTGAATTGAAATGGAATTGGTCCAAAGCCTGTAATCTTAAAGTGACATAGACGGATATGGATTATTACTCACATTCCTGAACACACACACACACACACACACACACACACACACACACACACACCACACACACACACACACACACACACACACACACACACACACACACACACACACACACACAGCCCCCCCTCCATATTGTTACTCACATTCCTGAACACACACACACTCACACACACACACACACACACACACACACACACACACACACAGCCCCCCCTCCATATTGTTACTCATATTCCTGAAAATACACATTAGACACACTATGTCCACGCAAGCCCCGAGGAAAAAGCACTAGTATGTGTAATCTGCACACACATAAACACACACACACCCCTGCGTGACTGTGTGCTATAATTACACAGAGACCCTCATTGTGACGTTATTGCCACCGAATTAGCTTTGAGCAAAGAGATCTTCACGCTGTAATGCGGAGGAACTTGTTTACAACTTTCAATAGAGACGGATCATAATCATCACAAATGAAAAGTTCTCGTGGGTTCATAGTTTATCAATGGGGTGGCCTTATCATTTAGCCACGGTTGAAGCCTTGGAAATTGCCCCTTTGTCATATTACTAATTTCTACCCTTGCAGCATGGTATGAGGTCAAACTACGCACGGAGACAATGGCTTGGTTATGATTTCTGAATGTGTTTTTAAGAGTGTATACATTCGGAATTTGGTGCTTGTTTGGCTGTTTAAAAAAAAAAAAAGGGATTGAGGAAATGGGCCAAAGAAGAATGCACACTAGTACACCCCCCGCCCACTGTTTAGCACCTGCATCCTGGCCTACATCGCTTATATCCTGATCCTATATATCCTGTGTGTGTGTGTGTGTGTGTGTGTGTGTGTGTGTGTGTGTGTGTGTGTGTGTGTGTGTGTGTGTGTGTGTGTGTGTGTGTGTGTGTGTGTGTGTGTGTGTGTGTGATATATCCCTATATTGTTTTCCATATAGCTGGGGGTAAAAGTTGATCTGCATTCCATGTAATGTTCTGTGTCTGTGGATTGACTCATTGGTTAAAGGGTATCTCTATGAATAGTACTTTTGATTTGATTACGTTGTAATGATAAAATCCTTCTCTGAAGGGACATCAGAACATTCCTATACAGAACATCAAGCTGTCAGCAAACCGACGATTGGGCCTTGAGAGAGGAGATTCTCCATGTCCATCAACCGTACACAATCAACTCTTCTGTTTAGTATTTAAGCTTCCGTAGGAGGAACAATTATCTGCAATAAAACACATATTAGTATATCTCCATACCTCTTTCTTTCTCTCATCCTCTAATTTCATCGTCCCTCGCGTTCATATTTCTCTCGCATTCGTTACAGCGCCTCGGCGGGGTGGACGCTCTCACGCGGGTATGGTGGCTTTGAGGGACAATCTAAACGTGTTATATACATAGAATCACCATTTAATACCTGCAACCCCGCATCTAATCTGTAGCATTTGGAGAGGGTGGATAATTATAGGCTTTGGTTGAAGCATAAAGCATGTTAGTGGAGAGAGAGAGAGAGAGAGAGAAAGAGACAGAGAGAGAGAGAGAGGCTGAAGCAGAAGAGAAATAGAGCGAGAGAAAACGCTATGGTCCGGTACCAGCGTCTGTTTCCCATATCAATCAACAGCAGACCCAAGGTGAAAGGACCGTAGAATGGGGCTAGTTAGCCATCCCTGATTGGGCCCACGTTCATGCGTCCGTTCGGATCCATCACGGGTTTGGGGTTGGGGGAAGCGGGTCGGAGGGGGACGAAGAGGACGGGAGAGTGGGGGTCTTTGTCCGGCGGACCCACATTCATTCTATTCAATTGTGCGCCGTGCTGAGAACATTTAGGGATTCTTAAAAGACCCGTTCGCACAATTCCTTTTGTCAGCGACCCTCAGCGCAGAAAAGCAGGGGAGGGACGGAGAGGAGGGGAAGGCAATGGTTGTCAATATATTTAAAAAGAAGGGAAAAAACGTGGGGATAAAAGAGAAGTGGTGAAAAAGCTGGGCTTGGGTTTTTAGAACGTACTTTTTTTAATGACATGGCATGGCCTTGTTGTAACTCAGAGCCCTAGGCGTCCCGGCATACATCCATTCTAGAGGGACTCCGTCATAGAATGTGTATAGAAAACCTCGAGGTTTTTTTTCCCCTTTGAGCAACAGACATTTTTCTCAGGGCACAGAGAGCTTGTCTTGAAGTGGAAATAAAGATAGCGACATAGTCAGACATCACGTTCTCAGAGATATTGAGAAAAACAAACGGTAGGCATAACAAGATATCCAACTCCCTCGTCTAAAAGAAAAACACTTGGTTATCAAATAACTATTTTCCTTCTTTCTGTACATTCCTATGAACTGGGCATAGCCTTGGTTGGAGAATGTGTGTATTTTGACTATGATAATTCGGTGTGTGTGTGTGTGTGTGTGTGTGTGTGTGTGTGTGTGCATAGGCATCTGAGATATGGAGCAAACAGAGCAGCTGCATCCCCATTTACAAGAAAATTCTCATGATCAATTGGATAATTTGTCATTTTCAATAATTATTTTGAGCTATAGTATGTTATAAAATATATATCTCCATATTATACAGTGAGGAAAAAAAGCATTTGATCCCCTGCTGATTTTGTACGTTTGCCCACTGACAAAGAAAAGATCTGTCTATAATTTTAATGGTAGGTTTATTTGAACAGTAAGAGATAGAATAACAACAACAAAAAATCCAGAAAAACGCATGTCAAAAATGTTTTTGCATTTTAATGAGGGAAATAAGTATTTGACCCCTCTGCCAAACATTACTTAGTACTTGGTGGGAAAACCCTTGTTGGCAATCACAGAGGTCAGACGTTTCTTGTAGTTGTTCACCAGGTTTGTACACATCTCAGGAGGGATTTTGTCCCACTCCTCTTTGCAGATCTTCTCCAAGTCATTAAGGTTTTGAGGCAGACGTTCGGCAACTCGAACCTTCAGCTCCCTCCACAGATTTTCTATGGGATTAAGGTCTGGAGACTGGCTAGACCACTCCAAGACCTTAATGTGCTTCTTCTTGAGCCACTCCTTTGTTGCCTTGGCCGTGTGTTTTGGGTCATTGTCATGCTGGAATACCCATCCATGACCCATTTTCAATGCCCTGGCTTAGGGAAGGAGGTTCTCACCCAAGATTTGACGGTACATGGCCCTGTCCATCGTCCCTTTGATGCGGTGAAGTTGTCCTGTCCCCTTAGCAGAAAAACACCCCCAAAGCATAACGTTTCCACCTCCATGTTTGACGGTGGGGATGGTGTTCTTGGGGTCATTCGTCCTCCTCCAAACACGGCATTCGCAGCATTCGTCCTCCTCCAAACACGACGAGTTGAGTTGATGCCAAAGAGCTCCATTTTGGTCTCATCTGACCACAACACTTTCACCCAGTTGTCCTCTAAATCATTCAGATGTTCATTGGCAAACTTCAGACGGGCATGTATATGTTCTTTCTTGAGCAGGGGGACCTTGCAGGCGCTGCAGTATTTCAGTCCTTCACGGCATAGTGTGTTACCAATTGTTTTCTTGGTGAATATTGTCCTAGCTGCCTTGAGATCATTGACAAGATCCTCCCATGTAGTTCTGGGCTGATTCCTCACCGTTCTCATGATCATTGCAACTCCACGAGGTGAGATCTTGCATGGAGCCCCAGGCCGAGGGAGATTGACAGTTCTTTTGTGTTTCTTCCATTTGCGAATAATCACACCAACTGTTGTCACCTTCTCACCAAGCTGCTTGTCGATGGTCTTGTAGCCCATTCCAGCCCTGTGTACATCTACAATCTTGTCCCTGACATCCTTGGAGAGCTCTTTGGTCTTGGCCATGGTGGAGAGTTTGGAATCTGATTGATTGATTGCTTCTGTGGACAGGTGTATTTTATACAGGTAACAAACTGAGATTAGGAGCACTCCCTTTAAGAGTGTGCTCCTAATCTCAGCTCGTTGCCTGTATAAAAGACACCTGGAAGCCAGAAATCTTTCTGATTGAGAGTGGGTCAAATACCGATTTCCCTCATTGAAATGCAATTCAATTTATAACATTTTTGACATGCATTTTTTTGGATTTTGTTGTTGTTATTCTGTCTCTCACTGTTCAAATAAACCTACCATTAAAATGATAGACTAATAATTTATTTGTCAGTGGGCAAACATACAAAATCAGCAGGGGATCAAATACTTTTTTCCCTCACTGTACGTGATATAATAATTAACATATTGAATTTTGCACCCTGTCCCGTTGCCTCAAGATTTCATTCACTCCGTGCGGTTAAAAACCAATAGTTGCACCACTTGTGTACAAAATAAAAAGGCACCTGCAAAATAACATCTTTATCTATTTTGTTGTGCTGTTGCTACATTTGTATTGTGTCTTGTCTTGTTAAATATAATTTGAGCGGCGTGCACCACGAGCAAATTCATTGTATTGTTTGACTTTGCCTGTAATAACCATGATGAGCACGACCGGACATGTCTTGGCTTCGCTGTATCGCAGCCTCTGAGTTGCCTTCCATCAGCCTACTGGAAGTTGCACCTTTGTGAGAAATAATCAATAGGACTAATATTACATGATTATATCGGTGAAATAATTTCCTGTCATCGATCAGTTAAATCACATTGTTAAAATGTTTTCATTCAGTTACAGAAAGTAACAGTCATGGGCCCCTTATGCAAGCGCACTGTGACTGCTTTGCGGTTACAATGTAGCCAAGCTGTATACATAACCTTCAGGAAAGTATTCATTACACATTTTGCTCAGTGACAGCTTGAATTCAAATAGATTAAATATGTATTTTTTCTCACCCATCTACACACAGTTCCCCATAACGACAAAGTAGAAACATGTTTTTAGATTTTTTTTCTCCAAATGTATTGAAAATGAAATAAATAAATAAATATCTAATTTACATAAGTTTTCCAACCTTTAAGTCAATACTTAGTTAGAATCACCTTTGGCAGTGATTATAGCTGTGAGTCTTTCTGGGAAAATCTCTAAGAGCATTGCGCATCTGGATTGCACAATATTAGCCCTTTAGTCTTTTCAAAATTCTTCAAGCTTTGCAAAGTTGGTTGTTGGTCACCGGGGTACAAGTTGACTGTTGATCATTGCTCGACAGCCATTTTCAAATCTTGCCATAGACTTGCAAGCCGAAGTCAAAACTGTCGATGTAAATCACAGCCATTACTCTGTAACTCAATGAAAGTCACCATTGGCCTCATGGTGAAAGCCCTGAGCAGTTTCCTTCCTCTCCAGCAACTGAGTTAGGAAGGACGCCTGTATCTTTGTAGTGACCATTTTTTTATGCCCATCTACCAATAGGTGCCCTTATTAGCGAGGTGTTGGAAAACCTCCCTGGTCTTTGTGGTTGAATCTGTGTTTGAATCTGTCTTTCTGCCTTCGTGTGTGTGTGTGTGTGTGTGTGTGTGTGTGTGTGTGTGTGTGTGTGTGTGTGTGTGTGTGTGTGTGTGTGTGTGTGTGTGTGTGTGTGTGTGTGTGTGTGTGTGTGTGTGTGTTGACTGCTGTGGATCCCCTTTTCCTTATTGACTTCTCAAACAGTATCTAACACTTTGTCCCGGGCACACACAGTGAAAATCCCACAGCTTCTTCCCAAGCACCAGACAAAGAGACAAAACAAACCCCTCTTACATTAACCTGAGTTATTGATTGCTGTGGAATCGGTTGATTGATTGACCAGCTGATCGCATGGCTGAGCAATTGAGGAAGGACTTAGGGGGTCAATGAGTACGATGGGGGCACTGTGTCTGTCTGTCTCTCTCTGTGTGTGTGTGTGTGTGTGTGTGTGTGTGTGTGTGTGTGTGTGTGTGTGTGTGTGTGTGTGTGTGTGTGTGTGTGTGTGTGTGTGTGTGTGCGCGCGCGTGTATGGCACCTCATTGCATATGAAAGGATGACCATTCCTCCCCAACAGGCTAATCTGATAGCATGGGGAAGATACTTAGCATGGGAAGATACTTAGCACCTAGAGCTCCCGAGTGTATCACATCCGGCCAGTGACTGGGAGTCCCATAGGGCGGCTCTCAATTGGTCCAGCATCGTCCGGGATTGGCCGGAGTAGGCCGTAATTTGTTCTGAACTTAATTGCCTATTTTAATAGAGGTAAAATAAAACAAATGGGGAAAATAATGATCTATTCTATTCTAATAGTATGGGGAAGATATTGATCTATTCTAATCTAATAGTATGGAGAAGATAATTATCTATTCTAATTTAATAGTATGGAGAAGATAATTATCTATTCTAATCTAATAGTATGGAGAAGATAATTATCTATTATAATCTAATAGTATGGGGAAGATATTTATCTATTATAATCTAATAGTATGGGGAAGATAATTATCTATTATAATCTAATAGTATGGGGAAGATAATTATCTATTATAATCTAATAGTATGGGGGTAGATAATTATCTATTATAATCTAATAGTATGGGGTAGATAATTATCTATTCTAATCTAATAGTATGGGGTAGATAATTATCTATTATAATCTAATAGTATGGGGTAGATAATTATCTATTATAATCTAATAGTATGGAGAAGATAATTATCTATTATAATCTAATAGTATGGGGTAGATAATTATCTATTATAATCTAATAGTATGGGGTAGATAATTATCTATTATAATCTAATAGTATGGGGTAGATAATTATCTATTATAATCTAATAGTTTGGGGTAGATAATTATCTATTATAATCTAATAGTTTGGGGTAGATAATTATCTATTATAATCTAATAGTATGGGGTAGATAATTATCTATTCTAATAGCTTGGGGAAGATAATTATCTATTATAATCTAATAGTATGGGGTAGATAATTATCTATTATAATCTAATAGTATGGGGTAGATAATTATCTATTATAATCTAATAGTTTGGGGTAGATAATTATCTATTATAATCTAATAGTATGGGGTAGATAATTATCTATTCTAATAGTTTGGGGAAGATAATTATCTATTATAATCTAATAGTATGGGGTAGATAATTATCTATTCTAATCTAATAGTATGGGGTAGATAATTATCTATTCTAATCTAATAGTATGGGGTAGATAATTATCTATTCTAATCTAATAGTATGGGGTAGATAATTATCTATTCTAATCTAATAGTATGGGGTAGATAATTATCTATTCTAATCTAATAGTATGGGGTAGATAATTATCTATTATAATCTAATAGTATGGAGAAGATAATTATCTATTATAATCTAATAGTATGGAGAAGATAATTATCTATTATAATCTAATAGTATGGGGAAGATAATTATCTATTCTAATAGCTTGGGGTAGATAATTATCTATTATAATCTAATAGTATGGGGTAGATAATTATCTATTATAATCTAATAGTTTGGGGAAGATAATGATCTATTATAATCTAATAGTATGGGGTAGATAATTATCTATTCTAATAGTTTGGGGAAGATAATTATCTATTATAATCTAATAGTATGGGGAAGATAATTATCTATTCTAATAGCTTGGGGAAGATAATTATCTATTATAATCTAATAGTATGGGGTAGATAATTATCTATTATAATCTAATAGTATGGGGTAGATAATTATCTATTATAATCTAATAGTATGGGGTAATTAATTATCTATTATAATCTAATAGTATGGGGTAGATAATTATCTATTATAATCTAATAGTATGGGGTAGATAATTATCTATTCTAATCTAATAGTATGGGGTAGATAATTATCTATTATAATCTAATAGTATGGAGAAGATAATTATCTATTATAATCTAATAGTATGGGGTAGATAATTATCTATTATAATCTAATAGTATGGGGTAGATAATTATCTATTATAATCTAATAGTATGGGGTAGATAATTATCTATTCTAATCTAATAGTATGGGGTAGATAATTATCTATTATAATCTAATAGTATGGAGAAGATAATTATCTATTATAATCTAATAGTATGGGGTAGATAATTATCTATTATAATCTAATAGTATGGGGTAGATAATTATCTATTATAATCTAATAGTATGGGGTAGATAATTATCTATTATAATCTAATAGTATGGGGTAGATAATTATCTATTCTAATCTAATAGTATGGAGAAGATAATTATCTATTCTAATCTAATAGTATGGAGAAGATAATTATCTATTATAATCTAATAGTATGGGGTAGATAATTATCTATTCTAATCTAATAGTATGGGGAAGATAATTATCTATTCTAATCTAATAGTATGGAGAAGATAATTATCTATTCTAATCTAATAGTATGGGGTAGATAATTATCTATTCTAATCTAATAGTATGGGGTAGATAATTATCTATTATAATCTAATAGTATGGAGAAGATAATTATCTATTATAATCTAATAGTATGGGGTAGATAATTATCTATTATAATCTAATAGTATGGGGTAGATAATTATCTATTATAATCTAATAGTATGGGGTAGATAATTATCTATTATAATCTAATAGTATGGGGTAGATAATTATCTATTATAATCTAATAGTATGGGGTAGATAATTATCTATTATAATCTAATAGTATGGGGTAGATAATTATCTATTATAATCTAATAGTATGGGGTAGATAATTATCTATTATAATCTAATAGTATGGAGAAGATAATTATCTATTATAATCTAATAGTATGGGGTAGATAATTATCTATTATAATCTAATAGTATGAGGTAGATAATTATCTATTCTAATCTAATAGTATGGAGAAGATAATTATCTATTCTAATCTAATAGTATGGGGTAGATAATTATCTATTCTAATCTAATAGTATGGGGTAGATAATTATCTATTATAATCTAATAGTATGGAGAAGATAATTATCTATTATAATCTAATAGTATGGGGTAGATAATTATCTATTATAATCTAATAGTATGGGGTAGATAATTATCTATTATAATCTAATAGTATGGGGTAGATAATTATCTATTATAATCTAATAGTATGGGGTAGATAATTATCTATTATAATCTAATAGTATGGGGTAGATAATTATCTATTATAATCTAATAGTATGGAGAAGATAATTATCTATTATAATCTAATAGTATGGGGTAGATAATTATCTATTATAATCTAATAGTATGAGGTAGATAATTATCTATTCTAATCTAATAGTATGGAGAAGATAATTATCTATTCTAATCTAATAGTATGGGGTAGATAATTATCTATTCTAATCTAATAGTATGGGGTAGATAATTATCTATTATAATCTAATAGTATGGAGAAGATAATTATCTATTATAATCTAATAGTATGGGGTAGATAATTATCTATTATAATCTAATAGTATGGGGTAGATAATTATCTATTATAATCTAATAGTATGGGGTAGATAATTATCTATTATAATCTAATAGTATGGGGTAGATAATTATCTATTATAATCTAATAGTATGGGGTAGATAATTATCTATTATAATCTAATAGTATGGGGTAGATAATTATCTATTCTAATCTAATAGTATGGGGTAGATAATTATCTATTATAATCTAATAGTATGGGGTAGATAATTATCTATTATAATCTAATAGTATGGGGTAGATAATTATATATTCTAATCTAATAGTATGGGGTAGATAATTATCTATTCTAATCTAATAGTATGGGGTAGATAATTATCTATTCTAATCTAATAGTATGGGGAAAACAATTACTCTCCCAGTCCTTTTAAACACATTGTTACCTTCCTGATGCGATTCACCACCTGTGGTGACACCAGTGCATTCTTTCCCAATTGCGTTTCCTCAAAGGAAAAAAGCTGGGGAGAAACAAGACACTGACCCTCATTGACCATTGCAATGTTGGGCTATTGTTGTTTATACAGTGTCCACAACAGTAAATTAGAACTGCTATTTAATAAATTCCCTTTTCACTGTAATACTTGAGTTTATTGGTCTTGTTAAAATAACTTGTTTTGATGTCATTTCAAGTTTTTTTAAAGGTCCAATGCAGCCATTGTGTGTGTTTAAGTGTCTGTGTGTGTGTTTACGTGTCTGTGTGTGTGTTTAAGTGTCTGTGTGTGTGTTTAAGTGTCTGTGTGTGTGTGTTTCAGTGTCTGTGTGTGTGTTTAAGTGTCTGTGTGTGTGTGTGTTTAAGTGTCTGTGTGTGTGTGTTTTAGTGTCTGTGTGTGTTTACGTGTCTGTGTGTGTGTTTACGTGTCTGTGTGTGTGTGTGTTTCAGTGTCTGTGTGGGTGTTTAAGTGTCTGTGTGTGTGTTTACGTGTCTGTGTGTGTGTTTAAGTGTTTGTGTGTGTGTTTAAGTGTCTGTGTGTGTGTTTTAGTGTCTGTGTGGGTGTTTACGTGTCTGTGTGGGTGTTTAAGTGTCTGTGTGTGTGTGTGTTTCAGTGTCTGTGTGTGTGTTTAAGTGTCTGTGTGTATGTTTAAGTGTCTGTGTGGGTGTTTAAGTGTCTGTGTGTGTGTGTGTTTCAGTGTCTGTGTGTGTGTTTAAGTGTCTGTGTGTGTGTTTAAGTGTCTGTGTGTGTGTTTAAGTGTCTGTGTGTGTGTGTGTTTCAGTGTCTGTGTGTGTGTTTAAGTGTCTGTGTGTGTGTGTGTTTAAGTGTCTGTGTGTGTGTGTTTTAGTGTCTGTGTGTGTTTACGTGTCTGTGTGTGTGTTTACGTGTCTGTGTGTGTGTTTACGTGTCTGTGTGGGTGTTTAAGTGTCTGTGTGTGTGTTTACGTGTCTGTGTGTGTGTTTAAGTGTCTGTGTGTGTGTTTACGTGTCTGTGTGTGTGTTTAAGTGTCTGTGTGTGTGTTTAAGTGTTTGTGTGTGTGTTTAAGTGTATGTGTGTGTGTGTTTCAGTGTCTGTGTGTGTGTTTAAGTGTCTGTGTGTGTGTTTAAGTGTCTGTGTGGGTGTTTAAGTGTCTGTGTGTGTGTTTAAGTGTCTGTGTGGGTGTTTAAGTGTCTGTGTGTGTGTTTTAGTGTCTATGTGTGTGTGTTTAAGTGTCTGTGTGTGTGTTTAAGTGTCTGTGTGTGTGTTTAAGTGTCTGTGTGTGTGTTTAAGTGTCTGTGTGTGTGTTTTAGTGTCTGTGTGGGTGTTTAAGTGTCTGTGTGTGTTAAAGATTCCAATAACCTAACGTCACCATTCCTCCAGGACAACACATAGCAACAGAGAGGAGAGACGTCGAAACATGACCAGGCATTATAAACTCATTCTCTCTTTTTCAACATTCCTTTGGATTTTCCTTCACTCATTCCAAATACCTGTAGCTTGAGGTTTGAACCAAGATGAAAACTATAACCAAAACCCTAAACAGGTCCAATGCAGCCATTTGTAGCTCAATATCAAATCATTTCTGGGAAACAATTAGCACTTTACTCCATCCCACCAAAACAGGTTGAAATTTCAGGCAGTCTTTTCAAACGGCTCTTACACTGAAAGGGCTTATCATTATTTTCACAGTTTCACAGTATTATTCCAACCTCATAGTGCAGAAATATACAGTACCAGTCAAACATTTGGACACACCTACTTATTCAAGGGTTTTTCTTAAATTTGTACTATTTTCTATATTGCAGAATAATAACGAAGACATTAAAATGAAATATGAAATAACACATATTTATTCATGTAGTAACCAAAAAAGTGTTAAACAAATCAAAATATATTTTAGATTTTAGATTCTTCAAAGTAGCCACCCTATGCCTTGATGACAGCTTTACACACTCTTGGCATTCTCTCAACCAGCTTTACCTGGAATGCTTATCCAACAGTCTTGAAGGAGTTCCCACATATGCTGAGCACTGGGGTCCAACACATCCCAAACCATCTCAAATTGGGTTGAGGTTGGGTGATTGTGGAGGCCAGGTAATCTCATGCAGCACTCCATCACTCTCCTTCATGGTCAAATAGCCCTTACACAGCCTGGAGGCGTGTTGGGTAATTGTCATGTTGAAAACAAATGATAGTCCCACTAAGCGTAAACCAGATGGGATGGTATATCGCTGTAGAATGCTATGGTAACAATGCTGGCTAAGTGTGCCTTGAATTCTAAATAAATCACTGATAGTGTCACCAGCAAAGCACACACCCCCCCCCCCCCCCACCCCCCACCCCCCACCCCTCCATGCTTCACGGTGGGAACCGCACATGCAGAGATCACCTGTTCACCTACTCTGCGTTTCACAAAGACACGTGGTTGGAATAAAACATCTCAAATTTGGACTCATCAGACAAAAGGACAGATTTCCACCGGTCTAACATCCATTGCTCATGATTCTTGGCCCAAGCAAGTCTCTTTTTTTTATTGGTGTCCTTTAGTAGTGCAGCAGTTCGACCATGAAGGCCTGATTCACGCAGTGTCCTCTGAACAGTTGATGTAAGAGATGTGTCTCTTACTTGAACTCTGTGAAGCATTTATTTGGGCTGCAATTTGTGAGGTTGGTAACTAATGAACTTATCCTCTGCAGCAGAGGTAACTCTGGTTCTTCCTTTCCTGTGGCGGTCCTCATGAGAGCCAGTTTCATCATAGCGCCTAATGGTTTTTGTGACTGCACTTGAAGAAACTTTCAAAGTTCTTGAAATTTTCCAGATTGACTTGAAATTTTCTGGATTGACTGATCTTCGTGTCTTAAGGTAATGATAGACTGTCGACTCTCTTTGCTTATTTGAGCTGTTCTTTCCATAATATGGACTTCGTCTTTTACCAAATAGGGCAATCTTCTGTATACCACCCCTACCTTGTCACAACACAACTGATTGGCTCGCATTAAGAAGGAAATAAATTCCACAAATGTACCTTTAACAAGGCACTCCTGTTAATTGAAATACATTCCAGGTGACTACTTCATGAAGCTGGTTGAGAGAATGCCAAGAGTGTGCAAAGTTGTCATCAAGGCAAAGGGTGGCTACTTTGAGGAATCTCAAATATAAAATATATTTTGATTTGTTTAACACTTTTTCGGTTACTACATGATTCCATATGTGTTATTTCATAGTTTTGATGTCTTCACTATTATTCTACAATGTAGAAAATAGGAAAAATAAAGAAAAACCCTGGAATGAGTAGGTGTGTCCAAACTTTTGACTGGTACTGTATAAAAAACACAGGAAATCAATTTTTTTTACTGCACTGGGCCTTTAACGTTCTTTTAGCATTCTTTCAACAAGGTGTCTCTCTGTTTCAGGTTGTGGTTTCGTAACTCTGAGACACTTGAAGGAATCTGAATGAACAATGAGGCAGAGTTATGACTTCAGGCTGATAGGGTGTAAGGTAGCGAATCACACAGAGTGAAAGCTTAAAACTGCTATGACGAGAGCCAATGAGATTTGAAAACAAGAGTCATCCCTATAACAGTGCTCTTCAGAATGCACCTCATAAGAGAGAGTAGAAACATGTAGCTCAATGTCTGTGCACAATGTTCAGCAATTCAGCAATGTTCACAATTTCTTTCAGATGATTTTGACAGAAGCAAATATACTTTGATCTGCACAGTCCTTTTAACTTAATGAATTGTTAACTTACCTTGTAAAAGTCAACAAGTATGTGTGGCCTGCACGGGCGTGTTCTAAGAAAAGTCTATTGGATCAGGTACGGACAAGCGAGGAAAGCTCAAAGCTGATTCCAATGCTGCGTTGATGGATTCGGTCTTTTACACTGGCAGGATGAAGACATTCTCACAAAGACAGGGCTCAAGTGTGTGTCAATACGCACACACATAGAAACACACACATAGAAACGCACACGTAGAAACACACACATAGAAACACACACATAGAAACACACACATAGAAACACACACATAGAATCACACACATACAGTGCCTTCAGAAAGTATTCACACCCCTTGACCTTTTCCACATGTTGTTGTGTTGCAGCCTGAATTTAAAATGGATTACATTGAGATTTTGTGTCACTTCCCTACACACAATACCCCATAACGTCAAAGTGGAATTATGTTTTTAGACATTTTTACAAATTAATTACGAATGAAAAGTTTAAAGGTCTTGAGTTAATAACTATTCAACTCCTTTATTATGGCAAGCTTAATGTTCAGGGGTAAAAATGTGCTTAACAAGTCACATAATATGTTAATAATAGTGTTATAATAGTGTTCAACATGATTTTTGAATGACTACCTCGTCTCTGTAACGCACACAATTATCTGTAAGGTCCCTCAGTCGAACAGTGAACTTCAAACACAGATTCAACCACAGAGACCAGGGAGGTTTTCCAATGCCTCACAAAGGAAAGGGAAAGGGAGGGCACCTATTGGTAGATGGGTAATCATGTTATGGGTATGCTTGTAATCGTTAAGGATTTAAAAAATAAACGGAATGGAGCTTAGCACAGGCAGAATCCTAGATGAAAACCTTGTTCAGTCTGCTGTCCACCAGACACTGGGAGATGAATTCCGCAGGACATTAACATAAAACACAAGGACAAATCTACACTGGTAAATGTTACTGAGTGGACGAATTAGAGTTTTGAAATGGTTGTCTAGCAATCAGCAAAAAACAATTTGACAGAGCTTTAATCATTTTGAAAAGACTAATGGGCAAATATTGTACTATCCAGATGTGCAAAGATCTAAGACATTTACCCAGAAAGACTCACAGCTGTAATCACTGCCAAAGGTGATTCTAACATGTATTGACTCAGGGGTGTGAATATTTATGTAAATAAGATATTTCTGTATTTCATTTTCAATAACTTTGCTAAATTCTCTAAAAATATGTTTTCACTTTGTAATTATGGAGTATTGTGTGTAGATGGGTGAGAAAACAATCAATTGAATCCATTTTTAATTCAGGTTGTAACACAACAAAATGAGGAATAAGTCAAGGGGTATAAATACTTTCCGAAGGCCCTGTACATACAGACTCCCACCCCCCACTAACCCCCTACACACACACACACACATGCGAGGTTGAATGAATGCATGGCGTCTCCCTGTAATCACTTCTCACCCAAAAACCTAACTCTAGTGACCCATAGCCGTCTTTTATTTACTGTCTGATACCACCTCAATCCTTTCTCCTCTCCTCCCCTGAGCTGTTTCTTTGCTTCAGCTTCTGTTTTTTATTAAGTCAGGCTACCCTAAGGAAGTAACTCACGTCCTTATTATCTACACATGAAATGGGGGTCCAGGCCACTACAGTCATACCACGAAACCACGGCAACAGCTGGCTCTAATTGATGTTATAGGATCAAACTGCTAACATATGACTATGCCCCCCCCCCTCCTCCCCAATCCAACACAACCAACAACACACTATATACCCCACTTACTCTGAGGGTCCCAACAGACACACAGTCACGGGTTGAAGTGAATCATCGAAAAGAAAGGATGAGGTTGAAAAGAGAGGGGAAAGAAAGAGGAGGTTCAAAAGTAGTCTATCCTGGTCAACAAAGAGAGCGAGAGAAGAGATCGAGAAGAAAGAGAGAGAGTGAGAGAAGAGAGAGGTGATTCAGGAAGCATGGTGTGGTTTTCTGATGGTTCTGAAGTGGTCTACTCTATGCCTTGATGATTCAGTATTCTACTATGTCCTGGCCAACAGAAGACCATTGAGTTGACAAAGTGGAAGAAGGTGGATGAGAGAAAGAATGACTGTCAGGCTGTGATGCTAAAGGAACCACAGTGTAGTTTCTGTCTGGCGTTGATGCTAAAGCAACCACAGTGTAGTTTCTGTCTGGCGTTGATGCTAAAGGAACCACAGTGTAGTTTCTGTCTGGCGTTGATACTAAAGGAACCACAGTGTAGTTTCTGTCTGGCGTTGATGCTAAAGGAACCACAGTGTAGTTTCTGTCTGGCGTTGATGCTAAAGGAACCACAGTGTAGTTTCTGTCTGGCGTTGATGCTAAAGGAACCACAGTGTAGTTTCTGTCTGGCGTTGATGCTAAAGGAACCGCAGTGTAGTTTCTGTCTGGCGTTGATGCTAAAGGAACCACAGTGTAGTTTCTGTCTGGCGTTGATGCTAAAGGAACCACAGTCTAGTTTCTGTCTGGCGTGGATCATCGCCGGAGGCTCTGGACTGCGGATCATCGCCGTAGGCCCCGGGCTGGGGACCCTCGCTGCGTGGATCATCGCCGGAGGTTCTGGACTGTGGCCCGTCGTTGGAGGTTCCGGACAGTGGCCCGTCGTTGGAGGTTCCGGACTGTGGCCCGTCGTGGGAGGTTCCGGAATGTGGCCCATCGTGGGAGGTTCCGGACTGTGGCCCGTCGTGGAAGGTTCCGGACTGTGGCCCGTCGTTGGAGGTTCCGGTCTGTGAACTGTCGCCAGACACTCTGGACTGGGTACTGTCGCCGGACGCTCTGGACTGGGTACTGTAGCCGGACACTCTGGACTGGGTACTGTAGCTGGACGCTCTGGACTGGGTACTGTCGCCGGACGCTCTGGACTGGGTACTGTAGCCGGACACTCTGGACTGGGTACTGTCGCCGGACGCTCTGGACTGGGTACTGTAGCCGGACGCTCTGGACTGGGTACTGTAGCCGGACGCTCTGGACTGGGTACTGTAGCTGGACGCTCTGGACTGGGTACTGTCGCCAAACGCTCTGGACTGGGTACTGTCGCCGGACGCTCTGGACTGGGTACTGTTGACGGACGCTCTGGACTGGGTACTGTAGCCGGACGCTCTGGACTGGGTACTGTAGCCGGACACTCTGGACTGGGTACTGTAGCCGGACACTCTGGACTGGGTACTGTAGCCGGACACTCTGGACTGGGTACTGTTGACGGATGCTCTGGACTGGGTACTGTCAGCGGACGCTCTGGACTGGGTACTGTCGCCGGACGCTCTGGACTGGGTACTGTTGCCAGACGCTCTGGACTGGGTACTGTAGCCGGACGCTCTGGACTGGGTACTGTTGACGGATGCTCTGGACTGCCGAGGCGCACTGTAGGCCTGGTGTGCGTGGTGCCGGCACTGGTGGTACCGGGCTGGGGACACGCACCTTAGGGCGAGTGAGGGGAGGAGGAACAGGACGTACTGGACTCTGGAGGCACACTGGAGGCCTGGTGCGTGGTGCCGGCACTGGTGGTACCAGGCTGGGGACACGCACCTCAGGGCAATTGCGAGGAGCAGGAACAGGGCGTACTGGACTCTGGAGGCGCACTGGAGGTCTGGAGTGTAGAGCTGACACAACCCGTCCTGGCTGGATGTTTATTTTCACCCTGCAAATATAAGGTGTCAAAAACAGTGGGTCCATACTCCAATGGAGTGGTTTTAGTACCTGGGAGTGGAGTGGATTTAGTAACTAGGAGTGGAGGGATTTTAGTACCTAGGACTGGAGCTGTCTTAGTACCTAGGAGTGGAGGGGTTTTAATACTTCGGAGTGGAGTTGTTTTAGTACCTAGGAGTGGAGGGGTTTTAATACTTCGGAGTGGAGTTGTTTTAGTACCTAGGAGTGGAGGGCTTTTAATACTTCGGAGTGGAGTTGTTTTAGTACCTAGGAGTGGAGGGGTTTTATTACCTAGGAGTAGAGGGGTTTTAATACTTCAGAGTGGAGTTGTTTTAGTACCTAGGAGTGGAGGGGTTTTAATACTTCGGAGTGGAGTTGTTTTAGTACCTAGGAGTGGAGGGGTTTTATTACCTAGCACAGCCTTGCAAATTGGGGCACTTAAAAAGTGAATGAGCCTCTCCCTGTTGTTTCTAATGGCCCTCTTGTTACTGAAGCTGAAGAAGTGTGTGTGTGTATGTGTCACTGAAGTTTACTACGATCAGCAGGACGCATAATTAGCCCAATCAAAGAGGAAGTCAAGTGGCGGTTATTATGAACGGTTGTCGTAACGACGGCCATTATAACCAGGCGACGGTGGAAAGATATTGATGTGTAGACGCAGGCTCTCTACTTGATGTGGAGGAGATTTATACTGCGGGCTGAATCTATTTGTGTGTGTGTGTGTGTGTGTGTGCCTGCGCGTGTGTGTGTGTGTGTGTGTGTGTGTGTGTGTGTGTGTGTGTGTGTGTGTGTGTGTGTGTGTGTGTGTGTGTGTGTGTGTGTGTGTGTGTGTGTGTTGTTAAATAGCCTGACATACAATTAAAGATATATGGTCATAGACAGGCATGTAAAGGGGGATGGCGATGAAGGCTGTCTAGTAAATACCAGTCAGACGAGTACAATGAATTAGATATAGTTTGAAAGGAAATGATCAAGGGAGACGCCACAGTCTGCACACTGCATTCTGTGCTTCTACGTGGTTTACCGGTGATCATTTGAAAGGGACATTTTAAAAGTATGTCATAGGAAGTCCTTTATAGGCTACGAGGGCGTGTTAGGGAGATGAATTAAGGATTGTGAATGTATGCAGATCCTTATTATGGAAAGAAAGTAATCTCATATTCAATCCCTGTGTTTGTCTCTCACCATCTCTCTCTTTCTCTCTTTCTACATCACCCCTGTCTATCTCCCACTTCTCTCTCTTTATATCATTCTCTCCTTATTTATCATTCTCTCTCTCTCTTTCTCTCTCCACACACAAGTGACCAATCAGTTTCTCCACAGCTCTAATCAATGATCTCAGATAAGCTAAGAGGCTATTTTCATTGCAAACATTTAAGGAGAGGCAGCGCGGCGAGATTTCAATATACACATACGTACATGTACATAAACATTTCAATGAATGTGACGTCCTTGATCTACCCTCGTTGTGGCTGGCATCGTGACGTCCTTGATCTACCTTCGTTGTGGCTAGCAACGTGACGTTCTTGATCTACCCTCGTTGTGGCTTGGCTAGCAACGTGACGTCCTTGATCTACCCTCGTTGTGGCTAGCAACGTGACGTCCTTGCTCTACCCTCATTGTGGCTAGCAACGTGACGTCCTTGATCTACCTTCGTTGTGGCTGGCAACGTGACGTTCTTGATCTACCCTCGTTGTGGCTGGCAACATGATGTCCATGCTCTACCCTCGTTGTGGCTGGCAACGTGACGTTCTTGATCTACCCTCGTTGTGGCTGGCAACGTGACGTCCTTGCTCTACCCTCATTGTGGCTAGCAACGTGACGTCCTTGATCTACCTTCGTTGTGGCTGGCAACGTGACGTTCTTGATCTACCCTCGTTGTGGCTGGCAACGTGACGTTCTTGCTCTACCCTCGTTGTGGCTGGCAACGTGACGTCCTTGATCTACCCTCGTTGTGGCTGGCAACGTGACGTTCTTGATCTACCTTCATTGTGGCTGGCAACGTGACGTTCTTGATCTAACCTCGTTGTGGCTGGCAACGTGACGTCCTTGATCTACCTTCGTTGTGGCTGGCAACGTGACGTTCTTGCTCTACCCTCGTTGTGGCTGGCAACGTGATGTCCTTGATCTACCTTCGTTGTGGCTGGCAACGTGACATCCTTGATCTACCCTCGTTGTAGCTGGCAACGTGACGTCCTTGATCTACCTTCGTTGTGGCTAGCAACGTGACGTCCTTGATCTACCCTCGTTGTGGCTGGCAACGTGACGTCCTTGATCTACCATCGTTGTGGCTTGGCTAGCAACGTGACGTCCTTGATCTACCCTCGTTGTGGCTGGCAACGTGACGTCCTTGATCTACCATCGTTGTGGCTAGCAACGTGACGTCCTTGATCTACCCTCGTTGTGGCTCGCAACGTGACGTCCTTGCTCTACAGCTCCAAATGTACTGTAATATTTCAGTATCATAGTAGCCTCTGACTAGCCATTAAGTTATTTGAAACTTACTATTCAACATTGCAAGCAACACTTCCTCTAAAACATATTAGCTAGCAACTCTTGAATAATGCAACCAAACCGTATTACACTCTTGAATAATGCAACAAATCACAAGCATGTGCATACAATCAATTAAACAATTTATTTTCTTGTTTGTATACACATTAGGTAAATGTAGCTTGCAAGAAAATAACACAGCTAGCTAGTAACAATCAACATTTGATTTGATTTGATGAAGAGTCACCCCTGTCATAGGAATATAAAAGTACAAACCAGGCTTTGTTTTATCAATATCATGGAGGTCTATAATTATATGAGGTAAACTCAAAATTACAACTGAAACTTTACAAATTCCCTTGTGTGTTGATTAGCTTCTTGCTGCATGCTTTTGGACTGGATAGTGGCTCAGAGCAGCATTTCTTAATGCTAAGCCGACACTTTCACAACGTAACAGGTTGTTACAGCAATTTCAACTGAGAACTCAATAAAGCAAGTCTCTAATACAGTATAATGAAAATGTCAACAACCAAAAATATTGCTCTGCAGTAGGAATGTTGGGCTGAAGGTGCCAGTTCTGTTTACACTGTCCTCCTCCTGTCATCTGGAGAGTGTTGTGTGCAACCTCCAGAGCTAGTGTTCGAGACGTGAGAAATACACAAGTTAACATTAAAATAATGTCTCTGAAGAATCGATACCTCTCGAGACTCTCTCAAAATTCTCTTTAATTCTCATCAAGGAGAATAGAACTTAAGTCCTACGGGGAAAAAACTACAGTTTTCTACCACCCCCAAAAGGCCGCTAATATTATAGATCAGAGGTGTCCAACTAATCTCATGGAGGACCTAGTGTGTACAGGTTTGAGTTGTTCCCTTTCAATTAAGACAGAGACAACCAGGTGTGACCTTAATCAAGTAGAAGGGAGGAGCGAAAACCCGCAGACACCCGGCCCTCCGTGGAATTAGTTTGACACCTGTGCTATACGGTGATTGGGCCAGAGGAGGGGGGCGGTACTAATATTATAGGGGGTATTGGCCAGAGGAGGGGGGAGATACTAATATTATAGGGGGTATTGGCCAGAGGAGGGGGGCGGTACTAATATTATAGGGGGTATTGGCCAGAGGATGGGGGCGGTACTGATATTATAGGGGGTATTGGCCAGAGGAGGGGGGAGGTACTAATATTATAGGGGGTATTGGCCAGAGGAGGGGGGAGATACTAATATTATAGGGGGTATTGGCCAGAGGAGGGGGGCGGTACTAATATTATAGGGGGTATTGGCCAGAGGATGGGGGCGGTACTGATATTATAGGGGGTATTGGCCAGAGGAGGGAGGGATGGGGGGTACTAATATTATGGGATGGGCCAGAGGAGGTGGAGATGGGGGGGGGGGTACTAATATTATGGGATGGGCCAAAGGAGGTGGAGATGGGGGGTACTAATATTATGGGATGGGCCAGAGGAGGTGGAGATGGGGGGTAATAATACTATGGGATGGGCCAGAGGAGGTGGAGATGGGGGGTACTAATATTATGGGATGGGCCAGAGGAGGTGGAGATGGGTGGTACTAATACTATGGGATGGGCCAGAGGAGGTGGAGATGGGTGGTACTAATACTATGGGATGGGCCAGAGGAGGTGGAGATGGGGGGTACTAATATTATGGGATGGGCCAGAGGAGGTGGAGATGGGTGGTACTAATACTATGGGATGGGCCAGAGGAGGTGGAGATGGGGGGTACTAATATTATGGGATGGGCCAGAGGAGGTGGAGATGGGTGGTACTAATACTATGGGATGGGCCAGAGGAGGGGGATGGTAAGGGGCACTGGTACTGAGAAAGTTATTGATTCAGGAAATTCCTAAAACACTCCAGGGGGGAGAGGCGTGGTGCATAGCAAAAAAAACTATAGTGGGCTCATTCAATGACCCTTAGTCAGCACATGCTGGGGGGATGGGGCCATGGACAAAAGGCACCATTCTGCCAACAATGAGGGGCATTTAGACTATCACATACCCCAGTCCAGTGACTCTGTTTGGGGGGAGGGGGGAGGGAGCTCGGGGCTTGGTGGTGGGGGAGGGACATCAATAGAAGGAGCTAGGCTATAAAGAGAGGGGTCAGTGGCTTGTCTTAAAGCTAAGGGTCAAAGGTCAGGGAGAGGAGCCATTGACACAGAGATATCACAGTTGTAAAACAGAGGGGTGTTGGGGGTTGGGGAAGAGTGACAGGACATAGGAGCATCACACAAAGGGTTGGTAACAGAGGGCTAATTTAGAGACACAGTAGGATGGTCTGAGGACTGCAAAGGAAATGAGTCCTGAGGAAATGAGGGTTGCAAAACTTTCCCAAATGTCCCAGGTTCTCCAGAAATCACTGAATTGTACAACCCTAGTCTTGTTTCTTAGGTCTCTCTTTATGTAGTGTTGTGGTATCTCTCTTTATGTAGTGTCGGGGTTTCTCTCTTTATGTAGTGTTGTAGTATCTCTCTTTATGTAGTGTTGGGGTGTCTCTCTATATGTAGTGTTGGGGTGTCTCTCTTTATGTAGTGTTGGTGTGTCTCTCTTTATGTAGTGTTGTGGTGTCTCTCTATATGTAGTGTTGTGGTGCCTCTCTTTATATAGTGTTGGGGTGTCTCTCTATATGTAGTGTTGTGGTGCCTCTCTTTATATAGTGTTGGGGTGTCTCTCTATATGTAGTGTTGTGGTGCCTCTCTTTATATAGTGTTGGGGTGTCTCTCTATATGTAGTGTTGTGGTGTCTCTCTTTATGTAGTGTTGTAGTATCTCTCTTTATGTAGTGTTGTAGTATCTCTCTTTATGTAGTGTTGTGGTGTCTCTCTTTATGTAGTGTTGTGGTGTCTCTCTTTATGTAGTGTTGTGGTGTCTCTCTTTATGTAGTGTTGTGGTGTCTCTCTTTATGTAGTGTTGTAGTATCTCTCTTTATGTAGTGTTGTGGTGTCTCTCTTTATGTAGTGTTGGGGTGTCTCTCTTTATGTAGTGTTATAGTAGCTCTCTTTATGTAGTGTTGTAGTACCCAGTAGGTCCCTTAGGTCCTCCGGAACTGGCCTTTTTAAACTATCCAAATGCCTTGGACCAAGAGGCATGGAGAGACAGCCTTTAGTTATTATGCCCCCAACCTCTGGAATAACCTGAAAGAGAACCTGAGGGGGACCAAGAGGCATGGAGAGACAGCCTTTAGTTACTATGCCCCCAGCCTCTGGAATAGCCTGCCAGAGAACCTGAGGGGGACCAAGAGGCATGGAGAGACAGCCTTTAGTTATTATGCCTCCAGCCTCTGGAATAGCCTGCCAGAGAACCTGAGGGGGACCAAGAGGCATGGAGAGACAGCCTTTAGTTATTATGACCCCAGCCTCTGGAATAGCCTGCCAGAGAACCTGAGGGGGACCAAGAGGCATGGAGAGACAATCTTTAGTTATTATGCCCCCAGCCTCTGGAATAGCCTGCCAGAGAACCTGAGGGGGACCAAGAGGCATGGAGAGACAGCCTTTAGTTATTATGACCCCAGCCTCTGGAATAACCTGCCAGAGAACCTGAGGGGGACCAAGAGGCATGGAGAGACAATCTTTAGTTATTATGCCCCCAGCCTCTGGAATACCCTGCCAGAGAACCTGAGGGGGACCAAGAGGCATGGATAGACATCCTTTAGTTATTATGCCCCCAGCCTCTGGAATAACCTGTCAGAGAACCCGAGGGGGACCAAGAGGCATGGAGAGACAGCCTTTAGTTATTATGACCCCAGCCTCTGGAATAGTCTGCCAGAGAACCTGAGGGGGACCAAGAGGCATGGAGAGACGCTCAACAACACACATCGGTACAATAGGGTGAGGCATGCCGTCTTATCCAAACTCAGCTGACCTGGCATATTTTGTTACCAAAACGTTGTGTGCGTGTGTGTTTGTCTGCATGTGTCTGTACATGCTTATAGACTGTATATCTGAAAACCCACAACAACCATTACACTCCACCCTACACTACACTAAACTATATTACACTACAGTATAATACACTACACTATATTACACTACACTATATTACACTACACTATATTACACTAGACCATATTACACTACACTATATTACACGATACTACACTACACTATACTACACTACACTATATTACACTACACTATGCTACACGATACTGCACTACACTACACTACACTACACTACATTACATGATACTACACTACATTACACGATACTACACTACACTACATTACACTACACTATATTGCACGATACTACACTACACTACACTATATTACACTACACTATATTACACTACACTACATTTCACTACACCATACTACACTACACTATATTACACGATACTACACGACACTATATTACATGATACTACACCACACAATACTACACGATACTGCACTACACTACATTACACTACACTACACTACATTACACGATACTACACTACACTATATTACACTACACTATATTTCACTACACTATATTACACTACACTATATTACACTACACTTCACTATATTACACGATACTACACTACACTATATTACACTTCACTATATTACACAATACTACACTACATTACACTATATTTCACTATACTACACTATATTACACTACACTATATTACACTTCACCATATTACACGATACTACACTACACTACACTATATTACACTACACTATATTACACGATACTACACTACACTACACTATATTACACTACACTATATTACATGATACTACGCTACACTACACTATATTACACTACACTATATTACACAATACTACACTACACTATATTACACGATACTACACTACACTATATTACACTACACTATATTACACTACACTATATTACACTACACCTTATTGCACGATACTACACTACACTATATTACACTACACTATATTACACTACACTATATTACACGATACTACACTACACTATATTACACTATACTACACTACACTATATTACACGATACTACACTATACTACATTATATTACACTACACTATATTACACTACACTACACTATATTTCACAATACTACACTATATTACACTACACTATATTGCACTACACTATATTACACGATACTACACTACACTATATTACACACTACTACACTACACTATATTACACTACACTATATTACACTACACTATATTACACTACATTACACTACACTATATTACACAATGCTACACTACACTATATTACACTACATTATATTACACTACACTATATTACACTACACTACACTATATTACACAATACTACACTACACTATATTACACTACACTACACTATTTTACACCACACTATATTACACTACACTATATTACACTATACTACATTACACTACACTACACTATATTACACTACACTATATTACACTACACTACACTGTATTACACTACACAATAGTACACTACACTACACTATATTACAATACACTACACTATATTACACAATACTACACTACACTATATTACACCACACTATATTACACTACACTACACTATATTACACTACACCATTTTAAACTACACTACACAACACTATATTACACAACACTATATTACACTTCACTACACTATATTACACTACCCTATATTACACTACACTTCACTATATTACACAACACTATATTACACTACACTACACTATATTACATTACACTATATTACACCACAGTATATTACACTACACTACACTATATTACACTACACTACACTATATTACACGATACTACACTACACTACATTACACTATACTACACTAAACAACACTATATTACACTACACTATATTACACTACACAATATTACACTACACTGCACTATATAACACTACACTATATTACACTACACTATATTACACTACACTACACTATATTACACTACACTACACTATATTACACGATACTACACTACACTACATTACACTATACTACACTAAACAACACTATAGTACACTACACTATATTACACTACACAATATTACACTACACTACACTATATAACACTACACTATATTACACTACACTATATTACACTACACTATACTACACTGTATTACACTACACTACACTACACTATATTACACTATACTGCACTATATTATACACTATTATCATTTACTAGCTATTATTGTATACTCTATATACTGTTGTTATTTACTAGCTATTATTCTATTCCCTATACACTATTATCATTTACTAGCTATAATTCTATTCTCTATACACTATTATCATTTACTAGCTATTATTCTATTCTCTAAACACTATTATCATTTACTAGCTATTATTCTATTCTCTAAACACTATTATCATTTACTAGCTATTATTCTATTCTCTAAACACTATTATCATTTACTAGCTATTATTCTATTCTCTAAACACTATTATCATTTACTAGCTATTATTCTATTCTCTATATACTATTATCATTTACTAGCTAATATTCTCTCCAAACTTGCTGTTTTTTTAAGGAAACCTGTCTCAAACCTATCACTCACACACACACAGAGTTGGCAGTACACACACACACACACACATACTGTGCATGCAAGCGCACACACAAACACACACGCACACACACACACACACAAACTCTGATTCTATTGTACCTGTTGATCTCTGAAGTCTTGTCTTAAAATGATGATGGGAAACAGAGCGTTCTCAGTTAGAGGAAGCTTCTCTTTTAACAGGGCAGGCAATGGAAGCTCGTGTTTCTGACAGATGTCTTTTATAGAATGGAGTGTGGCTAGACTAGGATTTTGTGGGGGATAGAGTTTCTCGATGTCTCCACCAGCCACATCACCTGCTGATTGAATAACGTTGGGTCGGGGGATGACGATGAATCTGAGCCCAAACTATTTATTTTCCTTCTTCTCGTTCATGTGTACTTTACCGAAAATAGTTTCAAATTAAGGTCTGGTGAATAATGGGAAAAGGCAGTCATCCTGATAAAATAAAAGGGTTATTGAAAGATAAAATAAAACATGTAACAGGGCGTAATCTGGGCCTACAGCGCACAGTTGAAGTCGGAAGTTTACATACACCTTAGCCAAATACATTAAAACTCGGTATTTAACAATTCCTGACATTTAATCCTCGTAAAAATTCCCTGTTTTAGGTCAGTTAAAATCACCACTTTATTTTAAGAATGTGAAATGTCAGAATAATAGTAGAGACAATTATTTATTTCAGCTTTTATTTCTTTCATCACATTCCCAGTGAGTCAGAAGTTTACATACACTCAATTAGTATTTGGTAGCATTTTCTTTAGAATGTTTAACTTGGGTCAAACGTTTCGGTTAGCCTTCCACAAGTTTCCCACAATGAATTTTGGCCCATTCCTCCTGACATAGTTGGTTTAACTGAGTCAGGTTTGTTGGCCTCCTTGCTCGCACACACTTTTTCAGTTCTGCCCACACATTTTCTATAGGATTGAGGTCAGGGCTTTTTGATGGCCACTCCAATACCTTGACTGTTGTTCTTAAGCCATTTTGCCAGAACTTTGGAAGTATGCTTGGGGTCATTGTCCATTTGGAAGACCCATTTGCGACCAAGCTTTAACTTCCAGACTGGTGTCTTGTCACGTTCGTCATAACGAGGAGACCAAGGCGCAGCGTGAGATGAATACATTCGTCTTTATTTAAACAAAGAACACTAAACAAACTAACAAGATGAACGTGAAACTATAAACACGAGTGCTGACATGCAACCACACATAGATAGTAACCCACAAAACCAAAATGGAAAATGGCAACCTAAATAGGATCCCCAATCAGAGACAACGATAAACAGCTGCCTCTGATTCGGAACCAATTCAGGCCACCATAGACCTACATATACCTAGGCAATTTACATATGTACTACGTACAGCTGCAGCGATCGGTTAGCTACTCAGATAGCTGATGTTTAAAGTTAGTGAGGGAAATGTACGTCTCGATGAATGATGAACAATGATTATTATGGCCAAACAGTTCTATTTTTGTTTCATCAGACCAGAGGACATTTCTCCAAAAAGTAAGATCTATGTCCCCATGTGCAGTTGCAAGTGGTTTTGGAGCAGTGGTTTCTTCCTTGCTGAGCAGCCTTTCAGGTTATGTCGATATAGGACTCGTTTTACTGTGGAAATAGATACTTTTGTACCTGTTTCCTCCATCATCTTCACAAGGTCCTTTGCTGTTGTTCTGGGATTGACTTGCACTTTTCGCACCAAAGTACGTTCATCTCTAGTAGACAAAACACGTCTCCTTCCTGAGTGGTATGACGGCTGCGTGGTCCCATGGTGTTTATACTTGCGTACTATTATTTGTACAGATGAACGTGGTACCTTCAGGCGTTTGGAAATTGCTCCCAAGGATGAACCAGACTTGTGGAAGTCTACCATTTATTTTCTTAAGTGTTGGCTGATTTCTTTTGATTTTCCCATGATGTCAAGCAAAGAGGGACTGAGTTTGAAGGTAGTCCTTGAAATACATCCACAGGTACACCTCCAAATGACTCAAATGATGTCAATTAGCCTATCAGAAGCTTCTAAATCCATGACATAATTTCCTGCTGTTTAAAGGCACTGTCAACGTATTGTTTGTAAACCTCTGACCCACTGGAATTGTGAAGCAGTGAATTATAAGTGAAATAATCTGTCTGTAAACAATTGTTGGAAAAATTACTTGTATCATGCACAAAGTAGATGTCCCAACCGACTTGCCAAAACTGTAGTTTGTTAACAAAAAATCTGTGGAGTGGTTGAAAAACGAGTTTTAATGACTCCAACCTGAGTGCATGTAAACTTCGACTTCAAATGTATTTGGCACAAACCCAAGAATGAACTGAATGAATGAGTGAGATCTATGCTCCCCTCACCAGACATGTTTATGCCCTGCCTTTTCGATTCTAGTCCCTGGTACCATCATGTAAAAACAAATCAGATCATCTGTGATCTCATTACCTCCAGTCTAAACATCCATAGGCCTGTAAGTGTGTGTGTGTGTGTGTGTGTGTGTGTGTGTTGAAATCCCGACAAAATCCCAAAAAGGAGAGTAAAACAGAAGAGGACAACTGCTATTTAAAGCTCAGGGGTTTAGAGTTGGGGGTTAGGGGTTAGGGTTAAGGTTAAGGTTAGGGGTTTAGGGTTAAGGTTAGAGTTAGAGTTGGGGTTAAGGTTAGAGTTGGGGTTAGGGTTAAGGTTAGAGTTAGGGGTTTAGGGTTAAGGTTAGAGTTGGGGGTTAGGGTTAAGGTTAGAGTTGGGGTTGGGGTTAAGGTTAGAGTTAGAGTTGGGGGTTAGGTTTAAGGTTAAGGTTAGAGTTGGGGGTTAGGGTTAAGGTTAGAGTTAGAGTTGGGGGTTAGGGTTAAGGTTAGAGTTAGAGTTGGGGTTGGGGTTTAGGGTTAAGGTTAAGGTTAGAGTTGGGGGTTAGGGTTAAGGTTAAGGTTAGAGTTGGGGGTTAGGGTTAAGGTTAAGGTTAGAGTTGGGGGTTAGGGTTAAGGTTAAGGATAGAGTTATGGGTTAGGGTTAGGTTTATGAATAGGGTTGGGGTTAGGGTTAGGTTTATGAATAGAGTTGGGGTTGGGGTTTAGGGTTAAGGTTAAGGTTAGAGTTGGGGGTTAGGGTTAAGGTTAAGGTTAGAGTTGGGGGTTAGGGTTAAGGTTAAGGTTAGAGTTGGGGGTTAGGGTTAAGGTTAAGGATAGAGTTATGGGTTAGGGTTAGGTTTATGAATAGGGTTGGGGTTAGGGTTAGGTTTATGAATAGGGTTGGGGTTAGGGTTAGGTTTATGAATAGAGTTGGGGTTAGGGTTAGGTTTATGAATAGGGTTGGGGTTAGGGTTAGGTTTATGAATAGGGTTGGGGTTAGGGTTAAGGAATTGAGATTTGGGTTAAGGTTTAAGGTTAAGGAAAATAGGATTGTATAATGTAAATGCATTTTATAAGATAGAATAACTAGTGCGTGTGTGTTTGTGTGTGTGTATGTGTGTGTTTGTCCTACCCTACTTTTGCGTATTGCTTAGCTTCTTCTGAGACTGGTCCATTCCAGGCCTGTCATGTCTCTCTGATGGATCAGTGACTTTCAGACTGAACTTTACTCTCCTCCTCCTCCTCCTCCTTCTCTTATTCTTCCTCCTCCCCACCTCTTCCTCCTCCTCCTCCCTCTCCTCCTCTCCTCCTCCTCCTCCTCCTCCTCCTCCTCTCATCATCCTCTCCTCCTCCTCTCCTCTCCTCCTCCTCTCCTCCTCCTCTCCACCTCCTCTCTTCCTCTTCCATTGAATCACCACCTTCTGTTACACCAACTAAAACTTGCTTGTTCACTGTTTCTCTGTCTTCATGCTACGTGCTGCTTGTCCTATGTTGTTCTGTCTTCATGCTACGTGTTGCTTGTTCACTGTTTCTCTGTCTGCATGCTACGTGTTACTTGTTCTATGTTACTCTGTCTGCATGCTACATGTTGCTTGTTCACTGTTACTCTGTCTGCATGCTACGTATTGCTTGTTCACTGTTACTCTGCATGTGCACACTGCTTATTGTTTGTCTGTATTGTTGTTGTAATTGTTTTTAATAACCTGCCCAGGGACTGCAGCTGAAAATTAGCCTGCTGGCTAAAACCGTCACTTTTACTGAAACGTTGTTTAATGTGCACTGTCCCTGTAAAAACAAACACCCATCACACTGTTCTGTTTCTACTATAGCCCCACTCACCGGTCAGATTCAGTCTAGACCCACAATACAACTCTGCCCCACAACACCCATCAACCACTCCACCCAAGGAGTGCTGACAAAACACGTGCCCCAGACAATTCAGAGGGGTCGTCAGTTAACGATGGAAATTTGACAAATTAGATGATGGACTAGCCTGACTAGCCCTCGGATCCAGGGCTCTCGCATTCATAATTTAATCTGAGGATAAATAAATTATTATAATGAATTAGGACGCTTGTGCGAATCTCGCTGCTTTGACAGCTGTTGAGTCAGACACTGCTATTGTGTGGAATATAAGTCACTGCACACTGCTAATCTAATAATGAAACAAACCTTGCTGGGTGAATTGCATTATAGTGTTTTGGACAGCAGTCAGCAAACTTGCTGGATCACACACATGGTTAATTAGCATGGAATTAGATTGAAGGCGATAATTGCTTTCTCTATCTGCAGGGGTAGTGGTATTCAGACATGGGCTGCCTTGATTTGAATGAAGTGGTGAGTGACTGAATCTCGGTTAGCCGACAGACTGTATCTAGCGAGGAAGGTGCTACCTCAGCCGTAACATTGATTTCTGTAATAGGTGTAGTAGCTGTGGGTGTGCAGGGGAAGTAGTTTGATTTGATCCCCCTACGGGTACAATCCGCCGGTGCATTGGTCTTTGTCAAACAAATGTCTAGACCAGCCAGTGCATTCAAGTCCCATCTGGGGGTTTGTATCAGCCGTCCTTCCTCTCCTCCTTCCCTTGCTTTTTGACATCCTCCTCCATCCTCAAATGCCAGTCAGTAGTTTTTCTATTTAAAGAAATGATTTGGTTTGAATGCCAGGTATGCAAAGTTCCTATTTTCTCCAATACAAATGAACCGCTGTGACTGAGGGGCAATTATTCAGTTCCATGCAAGCAGAGTTTCAAAGGTAGTGAACGGTCAGAGTGTGAGGTTACACCTGGCTGAGTGAAACGGAGTAGGAGGAGTTTTTCCCTTTTCATGGATCTAAGGTCATCTAGGCCTTTTCCTTCTAAGAGTCAAGGTGAGGCTTTGGTAAAAACTGGAATAGCACATTCACATAAGCATTCAGACCCTTTACTCAGTACTTTGATGAAGCACCTTTGACAGCAATTACAGCCTAGAGCCTTCTTGTTTATGACGCTACAAGCTTGGCATACTTGTATTTGGGGAGTTTCTCCCATTCTTCTCTGAACATCCTCTCAAGCTCTGTCAGGTTGGATGGGGAGCAACGCTGCACTATTTTCAGGTCTCTCCAGAGATGTTCGAACGGGTTCAAGTCTTGGCTCTGGCTGAGCCATTCAAGGACATTCAGAGACTTGTCCCAAAGCCACTCCTGCGTTGTCTTGGCTGTGTGCTTGTTGAAAGATGAACCTTTGCCCCAGTCTGAGATCCTGAGCACTCTGGAGCAGGTTTTTATCAAGGATCTCTCTGGACTGTTCAATTCATCTTTCCCTCGATTCTAACTAGTATCCCAGTCCCTGACGCTGAAAAACATCCCCACGGCATGATGCTGCCACCACCATGCTTCACCGTAGGGATGGTGCCAGGTGTCCTCCAAACGTGATGCTTGGCATTCAGGCCAAAGTGTTCAATCTTGCTTTTAGCAGACCAGAGAATCTTATTTATAATGGTCTGAGAGTCTAAAGGTGCCTTTTGGCAAACTCCAAGCGGGCTGTCATGTGCCTTTTACTGAGGAGTGGCTTCGGTCTGGCCACTATACCATAAAGGCCTCCCTGACCAAGGCCCTTCTCCCCCGATTGCTCAGTTAGGCCAGGCGGACAGCTCTAGGAAGAGTCTTGGTGGTTCTAAACTTCTTCCATTTAAGAATGATGGAGGCCACTGTGTTCTTGGGGACCTTCAATGCACCAGAACTGTTTTGGTACCCTTTCCCAGATCTGTGCCTCGACACAATCCTGTCTCAGAGCTCTACGGACAATTCCTTCAACCTCATGGCTTGATTTTTGCTCTGACATGTGTGCCTTTCCAAATCATGTCCAATCAATTGAATTTACCACAGGTGGACTCCAATCAAGTTGTAGAAACATCTCAAGGATGATCAATGGAAACAGGAACAATTTTAAAAACCTGTTTTCGCTTTGTCATTATGGGATATTGTGTGTAGATTGATGAGGATTTAGTATTTTTTTAAATCATTTTTAGAATAAGGCTGTAATGTAACTAAATGTGGAAAAAAGGAAAGGGGTCTGAATACTTTCTGAATGCCCTGTATAAACAATGCCTGCCCTCTGGAACAACTGGGGATGGATCTCAATGATCTAACATGACTCCTTGTTTCCTTTCCTTCATACCTGTGGTAAAAAGACCCGAACAGGGGACAGCAAATACAACATTATATTTAATTATTCACAACATGGCTTTCAAGTGGGTGTGGTTATATCCTTCCTGTTTGGCCCTGTCCGGAGGTGTCCTCGGATGGAGCCACAGTGTCTCCTGACCCCTCCTGTCTCAGCCTCCAGTATTTATGCTGCAGTAGTTTATGTGTCGGGGGGCTGGGGTCAGTTTGTTATATCTGGAGTACTTCTCCTGTCCTATTCGGTGTCCTGTGTGAATCTAAGTGTGCGTTCTCTAATTCTCTCCTTCTCTCTTTCTTTCTCTCTCTCGGAGGACCTGAGCCCTAGGACCATGCCCCAGGACTACCTGACATGATGACTCCTTGCTGTCCCCAGTCCACCTGGCCGTGCTGCTGCTCCAGTTTCAATTGACCTGAGCCCTAGGACCATGCCCCAGGACAACCTGACATGATGACTCCTTGCTGTCCCCAGTCCACCTGACCGTGCTGCTGCTCCAGTTTAAACTGTTCTGCCTTATTATTATTCGACCATGCTGGTCATTTATGAACATTTGAACATCTTGGCCATGTTCTGTTATAATCTGGCCACCCCACATAGCCTGGTTCCTCTCTAGGTTTCTTCCTAGGTTTTGGCCTTTCTAGGGAGTTTTTCCTAGCCACTGTGCTTCTACACCTGCATTGCTTGCTGTTTGGGGTTTTAGGCTGGGTTTCTGTACAGCACTTTGAGATATCAGCTGATGTACGAAGGGCTATATAAATACATTTGATTTGATTTGATTTGATTTGATTAAACTTTTCTTTGGTGACAGATCTGTTTAGATGAAGGAGAGGAAGACACTTCCTGACTGTTGAGATCCACCCTGCATTTTACTCCTCCTGCCAACACCTGATAAAACAACTGTGCCAACTTTATTTCTCTTCGAATGTAAACACTTTAAAGGCTATCCTTTCAATTAGTCTTAGACCAGGGGTTTTCAAACTGGGGTCCGTGGTCCCCTAGGTGTCTATTGAGGTACTGCAGGGAGTCCGCGTTAATTTTAATAGTTTTTTTTTTAATTATATTTTTCTCAAATGATTCCTATAATATGGAGGAAATTACAGTCATTGGAGCTAATTACAGAGTTTTATTTTGTATAGAAAATTCTTAGGTGGGCCATCTCAGCGGTCATTTATGGAAATGGAATGTAAAAATTGTTTCAGTGTCAACTTAAACGTCCAAAATCAGATAGTAAGTAAGCAAAAAAGATATTGAACTGAATCTAATTTTTTTAAATACCATCTCTGAGATCTAACAATCAAATAAAAGCTAAACAGTCAGGGAGAAAAATCTAACAGGTATAGAAGGCACGTACACATCGATTTTATTGACATGTTTGATCAAAGGAACACATGGTAAAATGCTTATAATTATAGGAAATTAGCTTTAAAACTGCACAATTGTCTTTCAGATCCATGGCATACTGGGTGGAATTGCTTTAAATTTGCATTAAACTGAAAAAATATATATCTCAGGTCATTGAAAAACTTTGTAGAACTGCCAAAAATGTGCCTTACAACAGCAAAAATATTCTCTACACTTTCAAGATATCTTTGTAGCTAATAGACCATGTCAGAGTTTACACTTCCTCTTCAAATGAACTGTGGGGAGGTCCAAATAATGAAACTTTCTACAAATCTGTTCATTTCAAATGTACTTCGACTTGCCATTATCATTCGCATAATGACAAGACAAGACTTAACTTTTTGATAACAAATGATGGGGGTCTCTGGGTCCCCGGTTTGCCTGGGCGGGGTCTTTGGGTCCCCGGTTTGCCTGGGCGGGGGTCTCTGGGTCCCCGGTTTGCCTGGGCGGGGGTCCCTGGACATGGAAAGTTACAAGACCCCAGCTTTAGATGAATGAAGTGCTTCTACTGGCTCATGAGTGTGTTTTTAAACATTTTTGCTTGGTTTCACAAACAAACACATCACACACACACTCACACACACACACGCATATGCACACGCAGACAAACACAAACACGTGCACACATACGTTCCACACACACACATATGCTCACACATGTTCACACACATGCACATATACACACGCACACACACACACACACACACACACCCACACACACACACACACACACACACACACACACACACACACACACACACACACACACACACACACACACACACACACACACTGAGCAGTAAGTGAGCACCGGGCATGTCATTGATGCTGTAGACTGGGGGTTCATCCATCACTGATAATGGCTGGGGACATCTGTTTGTTCTGGGGGAGAATATATTTACAATACTCCCCCACCCCCCCCCTTCACACACCCCAGTAGTGTCCTGTCCTGCGCCTCTAGAGAATACGTGTCCAGGGCCTGGGCCAGATGGCGTGGTCTGTGAGCAAGCTAGTGTAGCATATAGCCCTCAGAAAGAGGAATCAGTGATGCAAGACAGAGGTATAACACATCCCACCCTGTCCCACATCCACCCTGTTACACATCCACCCTGTCACACATTCACCCTGTCACACATCCACCCTGTTACACATCCACCCTGTTACACATTCACCCTGTTACACATCCACCCTGTTACACATCCACCCTGTCACACATCCACCCTGTTACACATCCACCCTGTTACACACACATCCACCCTGTCCCACATCCACCCTGTCACACATCCACTCTGTCACACATCCACCCTGTCACACATCCACCCTGTCCCACATGCACCCTGTTACACACACATCCACCCTGTCCCACATCCACCCTGTCACACATCCACTCTGTCACACATCCACCCTGTCACACATCCACCCTGTTACACATCCACCCTGTTACACACACATCCACCCTGTCCCACATCCACCCTGTTACACATCCACCCTGTTACACATCCACCCTGTCACACATCCACCCTGTCACACATCCACCCTGTCACACATCCACCCTGTTACACATCCACCCTGTTACACACACATCCACCCTGTCACACATCCAGCCCTGTTACACACACATCCACCCTGTCATGCACACATAGCCATATTGTATGTATAGTGGTACTTACATAAGTGCACAGACATACTCATACACACACACATACACACACTTACGCTTGCAAAAATGCACACACACACACTCACATGCACACACAGACACACACACACACACACACACACACACAAACACACACACACACACACACACACACACGCACACATACACACACACACACTACTCATTTAAAGAGATGTAACTGAGAACATCTGTCAGCAAAACACTACTGAACTCTGCTGGTACCTTATTACTCACAATTTTGCAGCAAGAATGATGTCCATTAGAAGGTGTTGATTATTTATTGGGTGTTGAAGTTGATGATTATTTATTGGGCGTTGAAAGTAATGATTATTTATTGGGTGTTGAAGTTGATGATTATTTATTGGGTGTTGAAGGTATTGATTATTTATTGGGTGTTGAAGTTGATGATTATTTATTGGGTGTTGAAGGTATTGATTATTTATTGGGTGTTGAAGTTGATGATTATTTATTGGGTGTTGAAGTTGATGCAGTAGCTTCCGTTACCTTGTTCCATGTAACTTACTTTAGATCAAGTACTATCTTGTCTGTTTGCCTTGAGGACTGTTTTGTGGACAGGAAATCTATAGTTAGACACATGGGCTACATCATTGAGGACATAATAACACAGCAGCACAATAACACGTGTCTTATTCCCAACATAATCCAATCCGCTACACTCCCACACCCCCTTCCCCAGCCTATCCAGTGGACTGTACTCTCCTGTCTGAATGAGAGCCGGCCAGCCCAACTGATAATGACGGGGGGACGGGGAGTATTGAAAGACGAGTATCCTGCCGTGTCCCCCCTTTCTGATTCATTAATCAGATTTCCACTGAGCTCTGTCCCACATGTCAACCCAGCCCTGCGCCCACTGGAGATTCCACCCAGCCCCCCACCCCTGCCACCGCTACGTCCATCGCTATCGACCATCAAACCGACAGATAACTGTCGAGGCCAAGGTCAGCCCAAAATGTCGACAACCCCATGTGTCCCCTCCCCTCCCACAACTCCTTTCTAAAATTATCAACACCTTCTACTCCACACAACGATTCCCCTGAACTAGGGATGTCAAACATACGACCCACAGGCCAAATCTGGCTCATGAAGGGGTCCAATATACCTTGGGAAACGAACTCAAAATACCTCAAAAGTACTAAAACCAAATGTAAACTGTGTAGAAATTATAGTGGACCTACATTCATACAGTTTCTTGACTGTGTTCGGCTCACTAATTATCAATTAAATTAAATGTAGACAGTCAGGAAACATTGAGAATTCTCCAAACTATTTTTTGCACATTTTGACAGCAAGGAAATATAACCCATTTTCAGCGCGGCCCTCCAGACACAGCTGAACACTGAACGCGGTCCACGGGGCAAAATGAGGTTGACACCCCGGCTCTAAACTCAAATGACTGGATGGATGTCCTCGTTAGTTCGGATGTGGAGAAATTGGGAGATATGGACAACTGCTAAATCGGCATGACATGGAGAGAGTTCGCTTGGTGAAACAATGGCCCTCCCACCCTTCTACCTACCCCTTTCCCATATCCCCCCTAGCCCCCACCCCCTCCCACCCGCAGGCCTTGTCCATGGGGATTTGTAGAGTACACAGCTTCACTGATGCCTGGGCGAATGAATGAATGAATGGACAGAATTGGGGGTTGAGGGGTAGAGGGAGGTGTGGATGGAGAGATGGAGGGGTAGAGGGAGGGATAGATGGGAGAGATAGATGGGTAGAGGGAGGTGGGGATGGAGAGATGGAGGGGTAGAGGGAGGGATGGAGGGAGAGATGGAGGGGTAGAGGGGGGATGGAGGGAGAGATGGAGGGGTGGAGGGAGGTGGGAATGGAGAGATGGAGGGGTAGAGAGAGGGATGGAGGGAGAGATGAGGGGTAGAGGGAGGTGGGGATGGAGAGATGGAGGGGTAGAGGGAGGGATGGATGGGAGAGATAGAGGGGTAGAGGGAGGTGTGGATGGAGAATTGTAGGGGTAGAGGGAGGTTGGAGGGAGAGATAGCTGGGTAGAGGGAGGGATGAGGGAGAGATGTAGGGGTAGAGGGAGGTGTGGATGGAGAGATGGAGGGGTAGAGGGAGGGATGGAGGGAGAGATGGAGGGGTAGAGAGGTGTGGATGGAGAGGTAGAGGGAGGGATGGAGGGAGAGATGGAGGGGTAGAGGGAGGGATGGAGGGAGAGATAGAGGGGTAGAGGGAGGTGTGGATGGAGAGATGGAGGGGTAGAGGGAGGTGTGGATGGAGAGATGTAGGGGTAGAGGGAGGGATGGAGGGAGAGATGGAGGGGTAGAGGGAGGTGTGGATGGAGAGATGTAGGGGTAGAGGGAGGGATGGAGGGAGAGATGGAGGGGTAGAGGGAGGGATGGAGGGAGAGATAGAGGGGTAGAGGGAGGTGTGGATGGAGAGATGGAGGGGTAGAGGGAGGTGTGGATGGAGAGATGGAGGGGTAGAGGGAGGGATGGAGGGAGAGATGGAGGGGTAGAGAGGTGTGGATGGAGAGGTAGAGGGAGGGATGGAGGGAGAGATGGAGGGGTAGAGGGAGGGATGGAGGGAGAGATAGAGGGGTAGAGGGAGGTGTGGATGGAGAGATGGAGGGGTAGAGGGAGGTGTGGATGGAGAGATGTAGGGGTAGAGGGAGGGATGGAGGGAGAGATGGAGGGGTAGAGGGAGGTGTGGATGGAGAGATGTAGGGGTAGAGGGAGGGATGGATGGAGAGATGGAGGGGTAGAAGGAGGGATGGATGGAGAGATGGAGGGGTAGAAGGAGGGATGGATGGAGAGATGGAGGGGTAGAGGGAGGGATGGATGGAGGGAAGGAGAGAGGGAGGGATAAATAAAGGGGAACAGGAATAGGGGTGTTTGAAAGGGGCAATGCTAGATTGGATGCACTAGGGGTGTCATATCACTTGTTAGATCCTTGTCTGTTTGTTCATTCCCCCCCCCCCCCACAACCCCACCAGGCCCCCCTACCCATCCCTGTCACCTCGTCTCAGATAGGGGCCAGAGACCAGAGTCTTCACAAGCCCCGGAGGAGAGATCAAACGTTGATATGGCCCCCACTGGACACCGTAATGACCATTAAATCTCTATAACATCACGACGAGTAACAGCGAGGAGCAAGACATTGTAATTGTAGAAGACCCTTACACACACACACACACACATGAACACACACATGAACACACACTGACACACACACACACACACACATAAACACACACACACACACACACACACACACACACACACACACACACACTGACACACAAACACACCTCTTGCTCTGTGTCCCTTCATGGTGAATTGGCTAGTTTAGGGGGGCCTGCCTGTCCCTCTAACTCTCTAAAGTTAAACTTTAAACTTAACGAGAGGCTCGGGGGTGACAATATTGAATGATTGTGGATCAGGGTCAGGTGTTTGAAACATGCGGTAGATGAACGCGGTCCAGTTCAAACGTAAACTGCTGGTGCGGTCATTGATTGGTAATGTAAACCACAAGAGAGTCTAGACTGCACGTTGGGCTGGAGGTGACCAGTACAGCACAATTAACCCTCAATCAATGTGTCTCTCACCGGGATCTCCCACTAAAGTTTTAGAGCTGTTCATTTATTTTGTCATGCCCGGTCACACCAGTACCTCAAGGATGGGTGTTGGGACCAATTTAGTTACTTACTGACTGTGTTTAATGGGCCGGAGGACTATTTGTTATAGGTTTCCTCCTGAGACACGGCCATGAATCAAAGTACATATGTACAAACACAGAAGCAGCAATGTGATTACTGAAAATAAACAGACACACACACACACAGACACACACACACACACACACAGACACACAGCCACACACACACAGACACACACACACACACACACACACACACAGACACACACACAGACACACACACACACACAGACACACACACACAGACACACACACACACACACACACACACACACACACACACACACACACACACACACACACACACACACACACAGACACACACACACACACAGACACACACACACAGACACACACAGACACACACACACACAGACACAGACACACACACACAGACACACACAGACACACACACAGACACACACACACAGACACACACACACACACACACAGACACACACACACACAGCCACACACACACACACACACACAGCCACACACACACAGCTCATTACTCTGTGAGAGAATAGTTTCCACTCTCTCTCTTTTACTGGCCAGTTTGCGTTATAGATTATATAGATGGGTTTATATCTTATCCTGCATGGTTATAAGGGTTAGGGTTAAGGGTTAAGGGTTAGGGTTAAGGGTTAGGCCTGGCTGGGTTTATATCTTATCCTGCATGGTTATAAGGGTTAGGGTTAAGGGTTAAGGGTTAGGGTTAAGGGTTAGGCCTGGCTGGGTTTATATCTTATCCTGCATGGTTATAAGGGTTAGGGTTAAGGGTTAGGGTTAAGGGTTAGGGTTAAGGGTTAGACCTGGCTGGGTTGATATATTTTCCTGCATGGTTATAAGGGTTAGGGTTAAGGGTTAGGGTTAAGGGTTAGACCTGGCTGGGTTTATATCTTATCCTGCATGGTTATAAGGGTTAGGGTTAAGGGTTAGGGTTAAGGGTTAGACCTGGCTGGGTTTATATCTTATCCTGCATGGTTATAAGGGTTAGGGTTAAGGGTTAGGGTTAAGGGTTAGGCCTGGCTGGGTTTATATCTTATCCTGCCTGGTTATGGGTGAAAACAACCTTTTTGGGCAATAACACATACAATTGTATGAGACTGTATGGATTGTGAAAAACAAGGATTTACATTTGAGAATTTAGGTGTGTCAAGTTATCCTGTGTCACATTATCCTTCATCCAAACCCAAACCCTGACAGACTACAACTGGTTTTATGCTGACCACAATACCTTCAGCATCCTGTAAAACCATACTATACATTCAAATCAAACTTTATTTGTCACATGCGCCGAATACAACAATGTGTAATGCTTAGTGTGAAATGCTTCGTATAGTAGCGGCTACCTTGAAGTGGTCAGCATAAAAATACAGTTGCAACGATAGTTTCCATGAAGAAATGACCTGTAACAGAAGTATTTCACTGCCACCCTTCTACCCATGAGTGCTGTGTTCTGGCAATTCATTTGGCCAGCCAGTCCATGGGTCATGTTCGTCAGGCACCAACCAGACTGAAACAGGGAGGCACCACCTGAACCTGTCTAATAAGATACACTAATTGTTATTTTTCCGTTTCAAAGTGTTTTGCTACCGGTGTGCCTTGCTGTCCCACTTCCCTGATTAGAAGTATAGAAGGGAAAGTCCTGACCTACAAGATGTTAGATAAGGCATGTTGTCATAGTTGTGCTGCACATCTGCCTGGCAGCAACCGTCACTATGACTGCATGCCAAATAACACCCTGTGGACCCTTGTCAATAGTAGTGCACGATATATATTTTTTTACCTTCATTTAACTAGACAAGTCAGTTAATTAAGAACACATTCTTATTTTTAATGACAGCCTAGAAACAGTGGGTTAACTGCCTTGTTCAGGGGCAGAATGACAGATTTGTACCTTGTCAGCTTGGGGATTTGAACTTGCAACCTCTCGGTTACTAGTCCAAAGCTCGAACCACTAGGCAACCCTGCTGCCCCATATTGAATATGGGGCCATTTGTGACACAGCCATAGCGACTAACATTGACAATGGCAAATTATTATCACTGGTCAAGAAACCGAAGAGATGAAATGCAATCATTGGATGTCATGTCCCACAGGAGATCGGGGAGTGACACACAGTTTTAGGGACACAGCCGCTTAACAGCCGTTAGCTTTACCTCACACAATGGCTTCAAAGCATAGCCGTGCTAGCATGATAGGACGCCGCTCACGCGATCGGTGCAGTACAACAATGGCATTTAAAGCCCATTCAGAATACCTGAATGGACCAATGGACAGGTGAATGGTTCCAAATAAACATGCTATGTCTATTATTATATTCATTCAGAGATACTAGTACGTACATGCCCTTTAAACCCAATTGTGAAGGCCTTATACAGATGGGTTTGAGAAGCTTTTTTTATTTACATGAAATTAGGTTAATCTTTTGTGATTAACTTGAATGAAGTTGTAGAGCCATAATGATACTTAATACTAGTGGGATGAAGGAAGAGTCCCATAGAATAGGCTTTGTCCCTTCTAGTAATTCTACTTCTAGGGCCTTAACATCCCCATTTTGATCTTCTCCTTGAACCTGCTCTCTCGCTCTCGCTCTCTCTCTCTCTCTCTCTCTCTCTCCCTCTCTCTCTCAATTTCAATTTAAGGGGCTATATAGTCATGGGAAACACATGTTTACAATGCCAAAGCAAGTGAAGTGGATAATAAACAAAGTGAAATAACAATCACAAAACTTCCAAAAGAATAAAGACATTTCAAATGTCATATTATTTATATATACAGTGTTGTAATGATGTGCAAATAGTTAAAGTACAAAAGGGAAAATAAATAAACATAAATATGGGTTGTATTTACAATGGTGTTGGTCAGTGGTTGCCCTTTTCTTGTGGCAACAGGTTACAAATCTTGCTGCTGTGATGGCACACTGTGGTGTTTCACCAAATAGATATAGGATTTTATCAAAATTGGATTTGTTTTCAATTTTTTTATGGTCACAGGAAGTGCAGCTCAGTTTCCACCTCATTTTGTGGGCAGTGTGCACATAGCCTGTCTTCTCTTGATAGCCAGATCTGCCTACGGTGGCCTTTCTCAATAGCAAGGCTATGCTCACTGAGTCTGTACATAGTTTCACACCCTGATCTGTTTCACCAGTCCTTGTGTTTTTCTCCACTCCCCTACAGGTGTTGCCCATCTTCCCCATTATCCCCTGTGTATTTATACCTGTGTTCTCTGTTTGTCTGTTGCCAGTTCGTCTTGTTTGTCAAGTCAACCAGTGCCTGCCCCTGACTCTGATCCTGCCTGCCTGACCACTCTGCCTGCCCCTGACTCTGATCCTGCCTGCCTGACCACTCTGCCTGCTCCTGAGCCTGCCTGACCACTGGCCCCGGGACCAGCTTGCTTAGGGGGCTCTTCTCCAGGTTCATCTCTCTGTAGGTGATGGCTTTGTTATGGAAGGTTTGGGAATCACTTCCTTTTAGGTGGTTGTAGAATTTAACGTCTCTTTTCTGGATATGGATAATCAGCGGGTATCATCCTAATTCTGCTCTGCATGCATTATTTGGTGTTTTACGTTGTACACAGATATTTTTTCAGAATGCTGCATGCAGAGTCTCAATTTGGTGTTTGTCCCATTTTGTGAATTCTTGGTTAGTGAGCAGACCCCAGACCTCACAACCATACTAATGGATTCTATAACTGATTCAAGTATTTTAAGTCAGATCCTAATCGGTATGTCGAATGTTATGTTCCTTTTGATGGCATAGAAGGCACTTCTTACCTTGTCTCTGAGATCGTTCACAGCTTTGTGGAAGTTACCTGTGGCACTGATGTTTAGGCCGGGGTATGCATAGTTTTTTGTGTGCTCTAGGGTAACGATGTCTAGATGGTATTTCTATTCGTGATCCTGGCAACTGGACCTATTTTTACTGAGATTTACTGTCAGGGCCCAGGTCTGACAGAATCTGTGCAGAAGATCTAGGTGTTGCTTTAGGCCCTCCTTGGTTGCGGACAGAAGCACCAGATCATCAGCAATCAGTAGACATTTTACTTCAGATTCTAGCAGGGTGAGGCCTGGTGCTGCAGACTGTTCTAGTGCCCTCGCCAATTTGTTGACTTATATGTTGAAGAGAGTGGGGCTTAAGCTGCATCCCTGTCTCATCCTACAGCCCTGTGGAAAGAAATGTATGTTTTTTGCCAATTTTAAACGTGCACTTGTTGTTTGTGTGCATGGATTTTATAATGTTGTATGTTTTTCCCCCAACACCACTTTCCATCAATTTGTATAGCAGACCCTCATGTCAAATTGAGTCTAAAGCTTTTTTGAAATCAACAAAGCATGAGAAGACTTTCCCTTTGTTTTGTTTTGGTTTGTTTGTCAATTAAGGTGTGCAGGGTGAATACGTCGTCTGTCGTACGGCAATTTGTTGTTTTTTTTGTGTCAAATGTGTCTCCACTTTTGTGTATTGGTGTCATCAGTCATTGGTTCCAAATATTAGGGAAGATGCCAAATTGGGTGTGTTTTCGAATTCTTTGTGGATCTGTGTAATCTGAGGGAAATATGTGTCTCTAATATGGTCCTACATTTGGCAGGAGGATAGGAAGTGCAGCTCAGTTTCCACCTAATTTTGTGGCAGTGTGCACATAGCCTGTCTTCTCTTGAGAGCCAGGTCTGCCTATGGTGATCTTTCTCAATAGCAAGGCTATGCTCACTGAGTCTGTACATAGTTAAAGCTTTCCTTACGTTTGGGTCAGTCACAGTGGTCAGGTATTCTGTCACGGTGTACTCTCTGTTTAGGGCCAAATAGCATTCTCGTTTTCTCCGTTTTTTTGTTATTCTTTCCAATGTGTCACAGTAATTATCTTTTAGTTTTCTCATGATTTGGTTGGGTCTAATTGTATTGCTATCCTGGGGCTCTGTGGGGTCTGTTTGTGTTTGTGAACAAAGACAAGCTTGCTTGTCATGACAAGCTTGCTTAAGGGCCATGACAAGCTTGCTTAAGGGCTCTTCTCCAGGTTCATGTCTCTGTAGGTAATGGCTTTGTTATGGAAGGTTTCGGAATCGCTTCCTTTTACGTGGTTGTAGAATTTAACTTCTCTGTTCTGGATATTGATCATTAGTGGGTATCGGCCTAATTCTGCTCTGCATGCATTATTTGGTGATTTACGATGTACGCAGAGGATATTTTTGCAGAATTCTGCATGCAGAGTTTCTCTCTCTCTCCCTCTCTCTCCCTCTCTCTCTCTGCCAAGGCCATCTTTTTCCCTTCAAAACATCCACTTGAAAGGCTATTCAAAGATTTTTCAATGAATCCCCTCTGCATGTGTGTGTATGAGAGAGAGAGAGAGAGCGAGAGAGAGAGAGAGAGAGAGTGGGGGGAAATAGAAAGGGAGAACGTTGTTTTGGTGGTGGTACTACAGTACCATCTGTATGCTAATCTCCTCAGACTCTGGTCAATTTTGATCAAACGCTCAGTGGCCTCCCTCCCTCTCTCTTTCCATCCCTCTCTTCTTTTCTCTCTCTCTACCTCCTTCTCTTTTCTTTCCCTCCCTCCCTCTCTCTCAGTCACCCACCCTTCCCCTCTCTTTCTCTCTCTCCTCTGTGTTCTCAGTAATTACTGGAGCTCCACTGCCCTTTGTGTGGGCCACATATTACCCCCTACAGCAGCAGGCAACCCTTGAGTAAACCCCACCTCCCTTCTCCCCCCTGATTCACCACATAGTGTCCATTCCCTCACCCCAAAGCTCTCTCCTCAGCCCTCACCCCAAAGCACTCCCCCAAACAACCTCTCCTCACCCCCCTTAACACTATTCTGCTTATCCTTCCCCCCCCCCCACACCACACACACCACACACACACACGCACGCACTCTCCCCCAGCACCTGTGACTATATTTCCCTGACCCACACCAGATGGTTGGCCCCCTGGTATCAATGGCAAGGCCCTCGGCAAACAGAGGCAGTTGTGGCACATTGGGCATGCTTTGTCTAGGCAGAGGTTGGCCACGTCTTGCGGAATACAATACACACACACACACGCTGTATACAGTTAACATACTGAATACAGTTAACATGCTGTATACAGTTAACATACTGAATACAGTTAACATGCTGTATACAGTTAACATACTGAATACAGTTAACATGCTGTATACAGTTAACATACTGAATACAGTTAACATGCTGTATACAGTTAACATGCTGAATACAGTTAACATGCTGAATACAGTTAACACGCTGAATACAGTTAACATACTGAATACAGTTAACACGCTGAATACAGTTAACATGCTGAATACAGTTAACACACTGAATACAGTTAACATGCTGAATACAGTTAACATGCTGTATACAGTTAACATGCTGAATACAGTTAACATGCTGTATACAGTTAACATACTGAATACAGTTAACATGCTGAATACAGTTAACATGCTGAATACAGTTAACACACTGTATACAGTTAACATGCTGAATACAGTTAACATACTGAATACAGTTAACATGCTGAATACAGTTAACATGCTGAATACAGTTAACATGATGTATACAGTTAACATGCTGTATACAGTTAACATGCTGTATACAGTTAACATGCTGAATACAGTTAACATACTGAATACAGTTAACATGCTGAATACAGTTAACATACTGAATACAGTTAACATGCTGAATACAGTTAACATGCTGTATACAGTTAACACACTGTATACAGTTAACATACTGCTATACTATACTATATACAGTTAACACGCTGTATACAGATTGCATGTCTCTCCAGTACAATAGCAGTGATGTAACAGTTCTTCATCTGTCCCTCTTCTCACCCCTACCTGGGCTTGAACCAGGGACCCTCTGCACACATCAACAACTGCCTCCCACGAAGCATCGTTACCTATTGCTCCACAAAAGCCCCGGCCCTTTGAACAGCTACTTCAAGGTATTAGAGTGAGTGACGTCACCGATTGAAACGCTATTAGCGCACACCCAGCTAACTAGCTAGCCATTTCACAGCGGTTACATAAACAGTGTTGTCAGTGGTGCTAGTTGTAATGGTATCAAATGGACCTGTAAGACACATACTCCCACGAAAAGTAACTACCCTGGCACGCTGTGTGTGTTTTCATGCATCGTTTAGTCACAGTAATTAAACTTCTCCAAGCTCTGATGCTGCTGATGGTCCTTTGTAGCCTACTAAACTTGTTAACTGTCTGGCACTCAGCACTCTATTGTCCCTTTAATCACTCTGACATCCACTCAAATGTATTCAAAAATCTAATCAAATACTTCATGAGAGCCCATGAGCTCATGTTGTGAAACATTCCAATAGTCTATGCAATTGCGCAAGAAAACAGATTGATGGCCTCTACTAAAAAGAGGAGTATCCCATCAGCTTTCTATAGGCTAGGCCTACTATATTTATTTCTCAACTTTCCTAATATTAAGCACATTGCTTATATTTACAACAGGTGTATAGCTGGCTGGCATGAAAATAAACCAGGGGGAAAAGCGTCCCCCATTCGCTATTTAAGTGCATAGATGAAATTCATTTTTTCCGCTGCCCCTGTTTCGAGACAGGTGCATGATAATTGTCCATTCTAAATCAAACCAAATTTCACACATATATTATTTAGTATATGTAAAGAGAAGATTAATAGTCTGATGGGTGACAATATTACCCTATCACTTGTGACTAATATATTATCACTTGTGCCCAGCATAAGAAACAATGGCTTTTTTTTGCAACTTTTTTGAATCATAGTCGCACACCTCATGTAGACTAGCCCATGGGCCTATATGTTCAATATTAGTTATATATTAGTGTTTGTATCACAACTAAAGTGGTCAAATAACTTCTTACAATGAAGCACATTAATCCGCTTTACAAGGGGAGTAGAGCCTAACTGGCATACGTGAGTATCAAGTTTGGGGAAGATAATTTTCACCATAAAAATGCACCTTTATAATAAAAGCATTACATGCATAATTGCATTTGCGGTCACTTTTGATAATGCTGTTTTCCTCTAATGGAACATTCACGCTTATAGTCTACTACCATGTGGGCAGTGCTGCGCTTATAATGTGAAGAAATAGCCTAATAGTTTAGCAGTTGCATCCCCGATGTGCCCGTCTTCACTTGTAGCCTGTGAGAAAGACCCGGTCATGTGATGGAGCACGCAGCACTCAGGGAGAAGAGCACAAAGGCCAATGACCGGAAAAGGCATGGATTTCTTTTAGGGTGCATTACGGCCACACAAAGGGGATGCCGCTGTGACATTCTAGACATTATCAAGTGCTTGTCAAATTGTGAATGAGTGACTGATATAGTGTGTATTGCCTATGCAAAAAACACAAAGCAGAGCTCATGCTTTTCAAGCAACTTTTTTCAAATCATCATTAGAGTTGCGTCCTGCAGCCTTACAATGCATCTAAACATATAGCCCAAACATTTGTAGAACAACTAAAGTTACATTAATAACTCTAAATTAAGCATATTTCTTGGTTAACCTATTTCTTGGTTAACCGCTCAACACAGAATAGCCGTGTTCACTCCCTCAAATAATTTAGAGAAAATATCCTTTCTATTTTATTCAGCTTTGTTAAATTGTATTCTTCATACTATAAAATAATGCCAGGGAATGCTAAGCTAATATTGTCTGCTAAATGAACTAGTGTAGCCCACAGCCATTTGGCTAACATAAGGACAACTCAGAGTATGTTGTTCTGTTCTTCTGAAATAGACTACATTTTCTTCATATCATGTTTCATATCATGCTTCTTAGACCTGTCTATAATAAATAATGGATTTATTGTGAAGATGTACTATATCACATGGAATTATTAGACTTTTTAAAATGTAGATGTTTCAGGCAGGCAGGCAGGCTTACAAAGAGAGCGAGACAGGCAGGCAGACAGACACAGACAAGCAAACAGACAGTCAGAGAGAAAAGTGCAACAGGCAGACAGACAGGCAGGGAGGGGGATAATGTGTATTAATCAGGGAGAAGCCCAGGCCATATGTCTGCTTAATGCAGGAGACTGCTGGCCAACGGACTTCAACTTCACAACATAAACAATTAACCTCATGTCAGGAAGAAGAGCAGCTTTACTGTGACACAAGTGTGAGGGTACAGTGTGTGTGTGTGTGTGTGTGTGTGTGTGTGTGTGTGTGTGTGTGTGTGTGTGTGTGTGTGTGTGTGTGTGTGTGTGTGTGTGTGTGTGTGTGTGTGTGTGTGTGCATAACATATTAGGACATGTATACCAGTTGAATTATACCATTTGAATTCTCAACTGTGATAATTGTTTTTCACAATCCATACAGTCTCATAAAATTGTATGTGTTTATTGCCCCAAAAAGGTTGTTTTCACCCATAACCAGGCAGGATAAGATATAAACCCAGCCAGGTCTAACCCTTAACCCTAACCCTTAACCCTAATCCTTATAACCATGCAGGATAAGATATAAACCCAGCCAGGCCTAACCCTTAACCCTAACCCTTAACCCTAACCCTTAACCCTAATCCTTATAACCATGCAGGATAAGATATAAACCCAGCCAGGTCTAATCCTTAACCCTAACCCTTAACCCTAACCCTTATAACCATGCAGGATAAGATATAAACCCAGCCAGGCCTAACCCTTAACCCTAACCCTTAACCCTAACCCTTAACCCTAACCCTTAACCCTTAACCCTAACCCTTATAACCATGCAGGATAAGATATAAACCCAGCCAGGTCTAACCCTTAACCCTAACTCTTAACCCTTAACCCTAACCCTTAACCCTAACCCTAACCATTAACCCTTAACCCTAACCCTTATAACCAGGCAGGATAAGATATAAACCCAGCCAGGTCTAACCCTTAACCCTGACCCTTAACCCTAACCCTTAACCCTAACCCTTATAACCATGCAGGATAAGATATAAACCCAGCTAGGCCTAACCCTTAACCCTAACCCTTAACCCTAACCCTTATAACCATGCAGGATAAGATATAAACCCAGCCAGGCCTAACCCTTAACCCTAACCCTTAACCCTTAACCCTAACCCTTATAACCATGCAGGATAAGATATAAACCCAGCCAGGCCTAACCCTTAACCCTAACCCTTAACCCTAACCCTTAACCCTAATCCTTATAACCATGCAGGATAAGATATAAACCCAGCCAGGTCTAACCCTTAACCCTAACCCTTAACCTTTAACCCTAACCCTTATAACCATGCAGGATAAGATATAAACCCAGCCAGGCCTAACCCTTAACCCTAACCCTTAACCCTAATCCTTATAACCATGCAGGATAAGATATAAACCCAGCCAGGCCTAACCCTTAACCCTAACCCTTAACCCTAACCCTTAACCCTAATCCTTATAACCATGCAGGATACGATATAAACCCAGCCAGGTCTAACCCTTAACCCTAACCCTTAACCCTAACCCTTAACCCTAACCCTTATAAACAGGCAGGATAAGATATAAACCATTAGCAGATGGTAGGGGATGACTCCCTGAGATCACACACACACAAAGACACCAGACCCCTGTTATGTTATCCACCAGACAGTATAATTCAACAAGAACATTCAGTTCCTAGTCAAAGAGGGATAACTTGACACAGAGAGCGGGCACAAAGGCATAAATAAATATACAATGTAGGCTATGTATTTTTTATGACAGTGGCCCTCAAAATTCCAGAGAGAAAGGGTGTTGACCAGACTCCAGAGAGAAAGGGTGTTGACCAGACTCCAGAGAGAAAGGGTGTTGACTAGACTCCAGAGAGAGGTGTGTGTGTGTGTGTGTGTGTGTGTGTGTGTGTGTGTGTGTGTGTGTGTGTGACACGTGGCTGGCTGAAGTAGAGTGTGGCGAGAGGAGGGATGGGCGAGAGAAGAGGGTGGGGAAGGGGGAGGAAAGAGAAGGGGATGAGAGCCATGTGGTTGATGTTTGTAAATAGTATACAGCGTTGCTCTGGTATTGTAGTGGGGAGGAGGGAAGAGAGATCAGTAGACAGGCCACACATGAGCAGGGACACAGAAATCACATGCACACACTAAAACAGAGAAATACACACATGCACACCAAACACACACACACACACACAAATAAATCAAAACACTCACTCACGCTCGCTGCCTGCCACTCCGCAGCTGCACCAGTTTCCATGGCAACGGTGGCAAAAGATTTTGGAAGAGCAGAGTGTGTGTGTGTGTGTGTTCATATCCACTTGAAGTGTGTGTGCGAGTGGTTGTGGTGAGATTTATATAGATTGCTGAGGCAATGGATTCTAAGGACTCAGCTCTTTTCCCTTTGAGAGACAGACACTAGTCTGTCAGGGCAGTCAAATAAACAGAGATGGTAAGATAGGAGCTTGATGGGGCTCTTAAAGGGCAATTCCACCAATTTTCATTATCTCCCGCACCATACCAGTGTCCACACGTGAAAACTAGGCGTTTCTATGATCTGTGTTTTAAAAAGAGAAGAAAAGTCCTAAAAAAATGCTTCTCTGTGACATCACAGGGTAGGATTAAATGTAAGAAAAACAATGATTTTCAAAACCTACAACTACTTTTTAGCTCGAGGGAGGGTATTGTCTTGCTCCCCACGTCCCAGCGTGTCTCATAGTTTAAAAAAATAATTGTTTTTCAAATTCTTTCATTTCTTTATATTTCTTTCTACAAAATGTAGAAATGCGTTGTTTTCACATATGTTGACACTGGTATTGTGCTGGAGATAAATTAAACTGAGGTTGAAAAGTGGTGGAATTGACCTTTAATGATACAACCCCTACTCAGACAGACAGATGGAGAGAAACAGTACACAAACCTGGTATTGATTTATATTCTACTACATGTTTGCTTTGGCAATGTTACTTCTCACATTTTTCATGACAATAAAGCTTCTTGAATTTAAAGTGAGTGAGTGAGTGAGTCAGAAAGAGAGACATACAAAAAGACAGAGATATTCAAATACTTCCACTGATGTGTAGTTCACAGTATCAGTGGCGACGAATGACTCATGTCCACACACAGAGGTGTTTATTTTCAATGTCTATTTATTTGTCAAAATGAGGTATTTCAAAGTGCTGAGTTGGAGCACTACATGTAAATTATATGAACGAAGAAAAAACCTTATATCCGTTCACCCAGAAAGGTCTATGCACCCGACAGTTACAAATACTTAAACAAATGGGGAGAAATAAAGAGAAAGGAAAAGATGGTAGAACACATTTTTTGATAAGAGAGAGAAAGAAAAAAAAGGACGAGATAAAGAGATATCTACCGAGAACTCATTTTCCGTACGAAAATATAACTATCAAATGTAGTATGTATCACAGTCACACTAAAGGGTCATAAAGGTGTAGAATTGGAATCATGGTACAATACAAAGCAGGGGGGGGGGACGTTTTATATTACAAAGTTTTGTTGCCCTCGAGGCATTGCAGTACTTCTTTAATAAAGTTTCCAGTCTAGTTATTGGCAGCTTTTGGACAGAATATGTATAAAAACTCAAAGATAAAAATGTATATAAAACAAGGCAGATTCTGAGTGTATTTGTCTGTTATTTACAGTACTGTTATTTACAAAAGTGTCGGCTAGCAAGGTGCACATTATACCGCGGTTTCCTGGTGTACAGGTGTCTTCTGTTTGCAGCTGTGAAGGCGTAGAAAGCATTTTCTGCTACTAAGTGTGAACTTTGAACTCTCCAACCAACTCTGACGCTATGCCCAGTGTGTATTCATTAGGCACACAATGGAGCAAAATGGAATGAAACAGAGAGGGAATACCTGATCGTGTCCATTTAGAAATGCTTATTTTCACTTTCCGTTGCAAAACATTTTGCCACGATGTGCCCTCATGAACAAGACCCCTTTGAAAGTCACCTGGTTTGGGTTAGGGCTATAAGTGTCACATTGAGTACAACAAGAAACAAGAAACAATAAGAAATAGAGAGAGGACCCCTCTCCCTTCTCCTCCCTCGTTCCATTCTCTTCTTTCCTTCTTCCCAATGTGACCGGATTGAAAAACGTAGAACCCTCAACATTCTTAACGTCAACAAATGTGCAAAAAAAGTGGCGTCAGTGAATGTCCCGTCCACCCCGTCATTTGTCGCTCACGTGTTTGTGTGTGTGTCTGTGTGTGTGTGTACATATATATAAGTTGAGACAAAGCGAGGGGGAGAGGGGTCATCTGGGTGTGTCTGAGTGTATATATATGTGTGTGTGTATGTGTGTGTGTGTATGTGTCTATGTCCGTGTGTATATATCAAATCAAATTTTTATTTGTTACATGCGCCGAATACAACCTTACAGTCAAATGCTTACTTACAAGCCCTTAACCAACAATGCAGTTTTAAGAAAAGCATTTTTTATATATGTGTGTGTGTCTATGTCTCTGTGTGTGTGTGTGTGTGTGTGTGTGTGTGTGTGTGCGTCATGTGCCACTAAAAAGTCTTAGCAAGTCCTGGCCTGCTCGAGTCGCTTCATTAGCTGGTGCCTCCGTGCCTGCAGCCTGTCCTTCTCCTGAGTCAGCCGCAGTTCATCCGTCTCCAGCGAGGACACATACTCCGCCGCTTTCTTCAAGATCAGCACCTTGGCCGCCTTCTCGTTCCTCGCCAGTTCGGGCACATGATCGCGGAGCGTGAGGAAACTTGAGCGCAGGTCGTTGCGCCGCTGGCGTTCCAGGATATTGTGGTTTCGCCGCCGTTCGGAGTCTTCGGAGTCGGAGTTACCGGAGGAGCCGCCCCGTGGGCTACTGGCACCGCTGGCGTGGCGTTTGGATCTAGAACCCAGCATTGTTGATGATGACACGGTCAGGGAGCCGCAGAACGTCGAGGATGATGGCGATGATGATGAAGAGGTGGCACGGGAGTATTGACGAGGAGCGTTAGATGACTTGTGTTTCTTGGAGGGGGGCGCGTGGTCGTCGTCAGAGGCGTACGGTGAGGGAGCGGCGTAGTTGTGCTGCTGCTGGTGGACCGAGCTCCGCTTGAGGATCAACTCCTGCCCATGACAGTTTGACCCCGCAGACCCCCGGTTGCTGACGAATCGGCTCACAACACCAGATGAGACCACAGCCCCAGAAGCGGCGCCCGTCTTCGACCGCACCGAGATGGTGACCGTGCCAGTCGCCATTGGCGACAAGCCACGCCGCTTCTCCACTGTGACCACATCGATCTCTTCGCCGTCTGAGTCGTCATCGTCCTCCTCCTCATCTTCCTCCTCATCTTCGTCATCATCTTCATCATCTTCTTCTGGGAAAGGAAACAAGAAGTGTGAGTTGGTTAATCGTTCTGACTAGTCAACTGCGGGAACTATGTCACCTATGTTGCTCACAATTAATTGGTCACATACACATGGTTAGCAGATGTGAGTGTAGCGAAATGCTTGTGCTTCTAGTTCCGACAGTGCAGCAATATCTAACAATTCTACCTGTGTAAAGAAATTGAATAAGAATATATAAATACATGGATGAGCAGTGTCAGAGCGGCATAGGCTAAGATGCAATAGATAGTATAGAATAGAGTATCTACATATGAGATGGGCTCACGTGTGTGTGTGTGTGTGTGTGTGTGTGTGTGAGCATGCGTGTGTGGGAAAAGTGAGAGCATTGCTCAACTCTCTTATTGCTGACTGTCAGTCACTAATCTGGCCCACAGGCTTTTTACATGCTTCATCTTGTAGACAAGCTGGATTCGTTCTAGTTTTTCAGGCTATTCCTGCTCATCTTTATCGTCTACAGTTTGAATGTTTGAGTGGTGTCCCTGTTCACTCTCTCTTGAAAAGGTTCTGACATCCCCAGTTAGGCAGTTAGTGATGATGAAACGAGATATGCAAAGCATTTAACAGTCATATTCCTGATCAGTTTTATCTTGAGGTGTTTCAAAAAAAGTAAGTTGACCTTTTTCAATATTTACCGGCTTCTTTATCTTTAGTACACCTGAGCCAAGACATTACAGCCGTGACTTATCAGAAGACTTATCATGTAATACAAATAAAGGAATATAAATAATCATGCGCAGGCCTCTTTGAAGCTGTAAGAAGAGGAAGTGGTGGATCGTGAAGCGGCAGGTGATTGAGGCCAGCAGCACCAGTTAAAATGCCTTTGTGAAAACAGCTATCATTATCAGCTCAGTCGTTCATAAAGCAGTGAGTCATTTTACAGCTTACTGTAACCCACTTCTCACGGCCAAACCCTCGGGAGGCAGTCTCTCTCTCTCTCACACACACTGAGAAGGGAGATAGGGAGACAGTCTCTCTCTCACACACACTGAGAAGGAAGACAGTCTCTCTCTCTCTCTCACACACACTGAGAAGGGAGACAGTCTCTCTCTCTCACACACTGAGAAGGAAGACAGTCTCTCTCTCTCTCACACACACTGAGAAGTTGGCACGGGAATCAAAACACAACCACACCACAGGTTCTCAGCTGGGTGGTTATGGGGATGTCTGGCCTCTCCTCCTCTTTTCCCCCTCTCCTCTCCTCTTTTCCCAACCTCTCCCCTCCTCTTTTCTCTCTCCTATTTTCTCCCACTCTCTCTCTAGACAGACCACATGTGAAGCTGAGACAGTCTGGGCAATATGATATTTGGCTCAGGGGGAAAGTGTGTAGGTGGTACTAGTGAGTCTATCTCTAGGGGTAGATGTCAATAGTATAAAGTGGCATCCTCTCCTCGTCTCCTTTCCTCATCCTGCAATGATGTGAAAGAGCTGGTCTGGTGAAAGCCAACACCTGGTTTTCCAAAAGATCAGTGCAGATGAAGGCGAGAGGGTGAAGCGAGGGAGCCACTTTAAACTATTGACATGTATCCTTCATTGGTGTCACAGATACACATGTCACAGGTGCCTTTGGCTTCCAGGTATACTGTAGGCTATCATACTGCAAGCTATCATACTGAAGGCTATCATACTGTAGGCTATCATACTGCAAGCTATCATACTGAAGGCTATCATACTGCAAGCTATCATACTGTAGGCTATCATACTGCAAGCTATCATACTGAAGGCTATCATAATGCAAGCTATCATACTGTAGGCTATCATACTGCAAATTGTCCTACTGTAGGCTATCATACTGAAGGCTATAATACTGTAGGCTATCTAATAAGTGTTTTATGTGTCAGCATTTGATTCTTGAGCCATTCCTCTATCTGATATTGGGGGCCAAATGCCTATTATGTGCCTATAGGTATTTAACATGGAGAGGATATCTGATGGTATCTATAGACACCGTCTGTAGCTGCCTTTCAAGCATGTGGTGTGTCTACTATTCTATTTTATGGTGAGGTAAGCTCGGATAAAAGAGAGAGACGCGACTTAACACTGCCAGCGTCAGAAGAGGCCCTAGCAAATGTTTTTTTTTTTATCTCCAGGCTGGCGGGGCAGCGGGGGGAGGCGGTGGAGCGGCGCCAGAGAGACAGCTGTCGAGATGGGAGCGCCTGTTCAAAGCTGTCAGCCCCCTAAAGAAAATGGGCCCTCCCCCTCCTCTTCTCTCCAGCTCTCTTTCTTTCCCCGCGGTCCGGTCAAAGGGGGTGTGTTTTGGCAAAGCACTATAGCTCGAGCCTCGAGGCGGCGCTGCCAAGTTGGAAGTCTCTCTCTTTTTTTACTACCGTTTCACAGACGCGCCACAAAGAACTATAGTAAAGACTCACGTGTTTTTCGTTGGCCTACCAGACTTTCATGGTAGTTGCCAAACGATACATGTATGCTCAACGAAGTTGGACCATTTAAGAATGTTCGAAGAACCTATTATCCTGTTATTACAAAGGTTTTATTGTCCACTTTGTTGTTATCGACCGACCCCCTTCACAAACCACACCCACACACATCCTCAACACCGAACACAATAGTCGCTATAAATGGCATTTTACAAAATGACGTCTAGTTTACCCGGGTTGAACATTGAATTAGGCCTAAGCAATTCCACACCTATGGAGCCCTAGGTATTTCCAAATCATTGCGTAAAGTGCTTAATCATAGCCTCCAACGAACCTTATCAATAAATCCGTTTACTTCTGTACGTCTACCTGCGCGGAGGCGTCAAGTAGAGCCTACATTACCCGTCTGTTGAATTGTTCGGTGTCTTTTTGTTAGATGCCGACTGGGTCTAAATCCGTAATACACACAATCCTCCAATTTTACAGCTATCTGCCGGATGAAGCGCCTGCCTATTACATAAACCCTCTCACGCACTGCCACCACCATTTACTGCCGGCATGTGGAACGTAACTACGTAATCCGATTCTGTGCTGTCATATGAACTTTCAATCACCCCAATTAGCACTAGCCTAATAATAATAATAACAATAACAATAATGTAGCAGAATGACGTCAATTCAACAAAATAAAACAGGGTAGGTGGATGAGTATTGTGTTATTAGGGTATCTGCTGTTGTACTGTGGGCACTGTAACCAAAACAAAAGCTATTGTGCGCATTCATCCTCGCCAAAGGTATCTGCTTACCGGAGTCGCTCGGAGTTTCCTCTGCGCTACAGTGGGCAGTAGTGGCGGGGGCCGTCCCAGGTGGACATCTGCTGCTGCTGCTACCGTTTCTTTTGTTGATGGGGAAAGGGAAGACTATCGTGGGGTCCACACTCAGCTCCGGCGCCTTGGTTGTGATGGCCGCGGCGGTAGTGACATTTTTACTAACTCCACAGGCAGCCGCGGTGGAGATGGCTTTGCCTAGCTTTTCTGTGACCACCCTCTGGAGCTTTTCCCTGGCCGAGAAGCCGCTCCACATACAGTCCTGAATGATAATGGAGTTGGGGTTACTATCCAAAGCGGAGCAGCCGCCGAACAGGTCTCCGTCCGACGCGCCCCAAATATCGTCTTCGGGCAGGAACAGGAGCTCTGAAGCCCAGTCGCAGCCCAGCGGGTCGCCTAATCCAAAACCCATGGGACCTGCTGCCGAGTCGCCTCTGTCTCCCCCGGACGCGAAGGCCAGCTCCCCCGGTAGCGCCGCTCGGCTCGGGGAGAGGGGCGGCGTGGGCAGCAACTCGAATTTCTTCCAGATGTCCTCTCCGGGTGGCGCAGAGTCGGGACCGCAGAAATAGAAGTCATCCTCGCCCGGGTAGAAGCAGGGTTGTAGAGAGTCGAACTCCATGTCGGAATTTTTACCTATAATCGCCGGCATTTTATCCCACACTTGGAAATCCTGCAAAGAGGGATAGTTTAGACACAATGGAATAAGACACACACCGACATAAAGTTCCTATCGAAAAGACCAGATACCTAACACCTTATGCACAACATTCTACAGTCAGTCCTAAAAGTCTTACAGATCCATTGGAAAGCACAGAGGCCAGTGCGCGTAAAATGTGTGGAAAGTCAGTTTTACACTCTTCTTGGCATTATTCACACAATAATACCACAGTGGGCAATTATAATAACTATTAAAACACATATCTATGTTAAAGTCACATGACAATTCAATTCGTTTTAAAATTAAGGATGACCATTTTAGAGTCAATATATAGAGAAAAAACCCGGAGTCAAATAAAGTAAGCGACACTTTCACCCAAATATTGAAAGATGCTCACCTCGCGTTGACTGATGTTGTTGTGTGAGTCGTGTTTTGTCGAATCTCTCTCTCTCTCGCAGTTCAGTGATAAACTAGATTAGGAGCACACATCTACTCTTGTGTCGCACAGACAGATCTCTGACACGCATTGTGCTGGGCTATGGAGTGTTATAGCCGTCCCTCAAACCTCTCTCTGAGTTGGAGGGAAGACTCCACCCACTTAGGGGCGTGGTGAGTGTGGTAGACTGCGGCGTGAGGCGGACGGGCTGGCTGTGTCGGCTCCTATAGGGTCGTCACTAGTTACCACTGCCACAAAGTCAAAAACCTCGCAATTTCAAAAATGTATCTTCTTAAAATGTGATTTTAAACCTAAGCCTAACATGAACCCTTACTTTAAACACACTTCTATCCGTATACCTAACCCTAACATTAAATGAATACAAAAAAGCACATTTCATTTTTATAAATTTGTGGTTGTGGTAACTAGTGGAAACCCTCATATAGCCTGCGACGGGCTCCATTACCCCTCCAAAGAATATATATTATATTATCATCCCTGAGCCTCCATTATGGCGAATTTCTTTCCCTTTTCAGAAACTGTTCGGGGAAAATTGTGGACAAATGCATAGGATATAGACTTTATTTTATGTATAAAGGCTCCACTAATATATGACAATGGTTTGTTACCCAGCAACCATAGCGTTTTGATGGAAGTAGACCTGCTATTTGTTTAAAGATAATCATATCATGTCTTATACTCAATCAATCAAATGTATTTATAAAGCCCTTTTTGCATCAGCCGATGTCACAATGTGTTTATTCAGAAACCCAGTCTAAAACCCCCAAACAGCAAGCAATGCAGATGTAGAAGCACGGTTTATACTGTCTTGTTATTAGGAAAGTCACGATGTCTTGGCACACTACTCAATGCTGGAGCTGAACTCAACTCTCACTATTGTCTGGGGGCATTGAGATAACCGCATAGAATGATCAAAGAGTCGGTATCACTGCGCCCTCACGCGGACACAGGATAACAGGAGGTTGAACGCATCAATACAATTAATCGCTGGTGTATGTTATCTGCGGTGAATTGTCGAACCATTTGTTGTTCTTTATAATGAAGATAAAGTATGAACCTGTTATTTTTAACTACTATTGGCTACTGATTAAACACATCCATACATTGAGCTGATTGGCTACGCGTTAAACCTATCATTATATGCTACCGATTAAACACATCCATACATTGAGTTGATAGGATTTAAACCTACCATTATATTATTCTTTGTCTTCTTTGTCTACACATGTCCAGGGCGAGCAGAATCAGCTGCGCTCAGGGGTTGTAACGTAACTCCACTGGCAGCGGTTAATGTAGCCTGCAGTCATCCCATTCCCTTACTCTAATAACAGGTTTGACGAAAATGTATCTGTAATTACGCGCACGGGCGGCGCATTGGCACGGGCACAGATACAGCATATTCCCTATCGACTTCTTGAGAGAAACTGTTCTGTTTACTTTACAACCAAACGAACATGTTTGTTCTAACCGAAATGACAAAGAGGATATCGAAAAAGAAACGTAAATATGTCAACATGTCTTTTGTGTCCACTGTGAAACGAGTCCTATGCAGTCAAGCTTTGATATAGTGGATAGGTTTTTAATCAGAAGCAGTAAAAGAAGACCTTTATATATGTGATTACAGAAAAAGACATGTACACAGGCCTACATATCTATATTTTATCTTTTAAACCACTGAGCCATTCTACTACTACTAGACTATAATCCCATGCAGTCAAGTCAAGCGGTTATATTGTTGACGGGTTGTTATCAGAACCAGTGGTGGAAGATGGGAGGGATGGTAAAGACCAGCAGCTGCTATCAGAGCAAGAAGAGTGGGAACTGGGATCTGTTTGGGAGGTGCAGGGCATCTCCTGGGAATACCAATACCACCTCGAACACCGGTTCCCTGGGATTGGGACAAGGAAGACTGGACGGGAGCTTCGATGAGATGTTCGCCCTTGTTTTCCTGTGACCCATAGGAACTGCTTCCTGTGTCAGAGAGAGGGAGTAATAACTAAGAGAAAGAGAGAGAGACATGGGGAAGGGAGGGAGGTAGAGGTAGGATAGTGAGAGATGAGAGAGAGAAGGAGGGAGAGAGGGAGGGAGACATGGAGAAGGGAGGTAAGGAGAAACCAAGAGGGAGAGAGAGATGGGGAGGGAGGTAGAGGTAGGAAGGGAGCGATGAGAGAGAGAAGGAGGGAGAGAGAGGGAGGGAGACATGGAGAAGGGAGGTAGGGAGAAACTAAAAGGGGGAGGGAGGGTGGTAGAGGTAGGAAGGGAGCGATGAGAGGGAGGAGGGAGAGAGAGGGAGTGAGACATGGAGAAGGGAGGTAGGGAGAAAGAGATGGGGAGGGAAGTAGAGGGAGGAAGGGAGCGATGAGAGAGAGAAGGAGGGAGAAAAGAAGGAGGGAGAGAGGGAGGGAAACATGGAGAAGGGAGTTAGGGAGAAACTGAGAGAGAGAGATGGAGAAGGGAGGGAGGGAGGGAGCGAAGAGAGAGAGAGGGAGAGATGAGAAAGGGAGTGAGAGGGAGCAGAGAGCGAGAGAGAGAAGAGAGAAAGACAGGGGGAGAGAGAGGAAAGTGGTGTTGGGGGAAAAATATACAACATTATAAAATCCATGAACACAAACAACAAGTGTGTGGTTAAAATTGGTTAAAAAAAACATATTTCTTTCCACAGGGCCGTGGGGTGTGACAGGGATGCAGCTTAAGCCACACCCTCTTCAACAAATATATCAATGAATTGACGTGAGCACTAGAAGAGTCTGCAACACCAGGCCTCACCCTCACCTCACTAGAATCTGAAATCAAATGTCTACTGATGATCTGGTGCTTCTGTCCCCAACCAAGGAGGGCCTACAGCAGCACCTAGATCTGTCCCCAACCAAGGAGGGCCTACAGCAGCACCTAGATCTTCTACACAGATTCTGTCAGAACTTGGGCCCTGACAGTAAATATCTGTAAGACAAAAATAATGGTGTTCCAAAAAAGGTTCAGTCGCCAGGACCACAAATACAAATTCCATCTAGACACCATTGCCCTAGAGCAATCACACCAGCACGATTTGTGACCTGTTGCCACAAGAAAAGGGCAACCAGTGAAGAACAAACACTGTTGTAAATACAGAGAGATGAGAGAGGGAGGGAGAGGGAGAGAGAGAAGAAAGACAGGGAGAGATGAGAGAGGTAGGGAGAGGGAGCAGAGAGAGTGAAGAGAGAAAGACAGACAGAGGGAGAGATGAGAGAGGTAGGGAGAGGGAGCAGAGAGAGTGAAGAGAGAAAGACAGACAGAGGGAGAGATGAGAGAGGTAGGGAGAGGGAGCAGAGAGAGTGAAGAGAGAAAGAGAGGAAGAGTAAGGGAGAGATGAGAGGGAGAGAGTAAATAATCAGAGAGTAAACTAAAGTTACATGTTTATATGATACAACTGTGGTCCAGTTGTGTCCATCTGCCACAAACACACACTAAAAATATAAATAAATCAAATAAACAGAAACACTTCCATATTGAATGTTAATATAATTCTCTAACCAAGTGGAACTGGACAGTTATGTCCAGACAGAGACTAAGACACTGGCCATGTTTGTGAGCAGCATTTTTGCTCAGGGTTTAGAGAGTGGATAGAGGGGGGGTTGGCTTGTGGTTAAGCAATTGGGCCAGTTTGGATAAAAGACTCATAAGTCACCGTGTTTGGAAGGAAAAACTTTAAAAAAGCCAATGACTTGTCATCCGGCAGGGATGATAAGAAGAGAGAGAGACCGAGGGTGCTGCCCAAATTCCCTATTCTCTAACACCCTGTTCCCTAACACCCTATTCCCTAACACCCTGTTCTCTAACACCCTATTCCCTAACACCCTGTTCCCTAACACCCTATTCCCTAACACCTTGTTCTCTAACACCCTATTCCCTAACACCCTATTCCCTAACACCCTGTTCCCTAACACCCTGTTCCCTAACACCCTATTCCCTAACACCCTATTCCCTAACACCCTATTCCCTAACACCCTATTCCCTAACACCCTGTTCCCTAACACCCTATTCCCTAACACCCTGTTCCCTAACACCCTATTCCCTAACACCCTATTCCCTAACACCCTGTTCCCTAACACCCTGTTCCCTAACACCCTATTCCCTAACACCCTGTTCCCTAACACCCTGTTCCCTAACACCCTGTTCCCTAACACCCTATTCCCTAACACCTTGTTCCCTAACACCCTGTTTCCTAACACCCTATTCCCTAACACCCTATTCCCTAAATCGTGCATTACTTTTGATAGCTGCCACACACACACACACACACACACACACACACACACACACACACACACACACACACACACACACACACACACACACACACACACACCAAAATGTCGAACGTTTCTTCTTCGTCATCATTAAGAATGTGCGGTTCTTAGGCAACCTGGTCTCAAACCATTTTTGTAAAAGATTTAGCTTTTCGAATAAAAGCTCAGGTTGGAACTGATTCACACTTTTGACATTGCTTTTGTTTTTTCAATGACCATCTTCCTAGGAATACAGTTTGGAGGAGGTGTTTGACATTTAATATCACAATTCAGAGGCCCTATAAAGTACACTATTGCTTGTGGACATATTTTATATGATAGATATCAAGGGTTGGAACCAAAATTATTTTCCAATCGTTTCATTCTGAGCAGAAGCATTTTTTTTCCCGTTCCGTTCCACTTTTCCGACCAGCAAAATAAACAAAATATGGTTGCTTTTTGTTCCTTTTTAAACTTCTGAAATATCTGTATTTTTTACATTTAGCTCAACATTAAATGACTTCACCAATCAGTGCGGATAGAGCAACATGCTGTGGAGAGGGTAAGCGATTTAATCTGTATAGGAAAGTCGTTAAGAGCCAATTGTATTTAGCCATAACAGCATGTTTGAATCATAATGAAAGGCAAAAACACACACATAGTGTTACAGTGTAGGGTGAGAGATGCAACTGAAATTTTGAGGGTGAGGAGAGAGGAAAGAGGGAGCTTGCCTTGAAGCGAATCTTGCTATGACGTATATTGTCTGAATTAGGCCCACAGAGTTGTACCTATGATGTATATTGTCTGAATTAGGCCCACAGAGTTGTACCTATGATGTATATTGTCTGAATTAGGCCCACAGAGTTATACCTATGACGTATATTGTCTGAATTAGGCCCACAGAGTTATACCTATGACGTATATTGTCTGAATTAGGCCCACAGAATTGTACCTATGACGTATATTGTCTGAATTAGGCCCACAGAGTTATACCTATGATGTATATTGTCTGAATTAGGCCCACAGTTATACCTATGATGTATATTGTCTGAATTAGGCCCACAGAGTTATACCTATGACGTATATTGTCTGAATTAGGCCCACGGAGTTATACCTATGACGTATATTGTCTGAATTAGGCCCACAGAGTTGTACCTATGACGTATATTGTCTGAATTAGGCCCACAGAGTTGTACCTAGGATGTATATTGTCTGAATTAGGCCCACAGAGTTGTACCTATGATGTATATTGTCTGAATTAGGCCCACAGAGTTGTACCTATGATGTATATTGTCTGAATTAGGCCCACAGAGTTATACCTATGACGTATATTGTCTGAATTAGGCCCACAGAGTTGTACCTATGACGTATATTGTCTGAATTAGGCCCACAGAGTTGTACCTATGATGTATATTGTCTGAATTAGGCCCACAGAGTTATACCTATGGAGGGGCGGCTTTTATGGAGGAACTTTGAATTTCTTTGAACTTCCGAGTTGGTTTAACGTCGAACCAGAGCAAACGTTAACTAGCTGACGAGCTTGTAGAGCAGCAATATAATAAAAAACACGTCTTACTTTTTTGTAGATAATAAATGCAATGTGGAACCAGTAGCGGCGTGTGGGTAAAACCACTGAGGAAGTCATGCCAGTGAAAAGGTCATAATGCAACCTATGTTGTGATAACTGCGTTGTTTACTCTATAACCCATTTGTTCATACACCACCATGATATATGATAAGGCCCTGACAACAAAAAGACACCAGTTACACAGTGGTGGAAGAAATTCAACTACACACACACAAATGTTTCATCACAAAACCGGAGAGCAGCATCTGTCCAGTGAAGTCCCCAAAGCAAATATTGTATACAAACAGTTATATCACCTGCAGCATGGTCAAGCGAGTTAATGTTGTCGACAGTTTACTAAACAACTACTGATTTAGAATCACAGAGTTACCGCAAGTCAGCACAAAGACAACAGGAGCACTGCCTCCGCTATTCCAGCACCATTTTAACTTCAATTTAAACAAAATCAAATTAACTAGGCTATAGTTCATTTGGAAAGTACTCAGACCCCTTGACCTTTTCCACATTTGTTACATTACAGCCTTATTATAACATGGATTAAATGTTTTTGTCCCCTCATCAATCTACACACAATACTCATAAATGAAAAAGCAAAAACAGATTATTATTATTTTTTGCAAATATACAGTACCATTCAAAAGTTTGGGGTCACTTAGAAATGTCCTTGTTTTTTAAAGAAAACAAATTTTTTGTCCATTAAAATAACATCAAGTTGATCCGAAATACAGTGTAGACATTGTTAATGTTGTAAATGACTATTGTAGCTGGAAACAGCTGATTTTAAATGGAATATCTATATAGGCTTACATTGTCAGCAACCATCCCTCCCGTGTTTCAATGGCAGGTTGTGTTAGCTAATCCAAGTTTATCATTTTAAAAGGCTAATTGATCATTAGAAAACCATTTAGCAATTATGTTAGCAGAGTTAAACTGTGTTCTGATTAAAGAAGCAATAAAACTGGCCTTCTTTAGACTAGTTGAGTATCTGGAGCATCAGCATTTGTGGGTTCGATTACAGGCTGAAAATGTCCAGAAACAAATAACTTTCTTCTGAAACTTGTCAGTCTGGTCTTGTTCTGAGAAATGAAGGCTATTCCATGCAAGAAATTGCTAAGAAACTGAAGATTTCGTACAATGCTGTGTACTACTCCCTTCACCAAACAGCGCAAACGGTCTCTAACCAGAACAGAAAGAGGAGTGGGAGGCCCCGGTGCACAACTGAGCAAGAGGACAAGTACGTTAGGGTGTCTAGTTTGAGAAACAGACACTTCACAAGTCCACAAAAGGCATATTCATTAAATAGTACCCACAGTCTCAACTTCAACCGTGAAGAGGCGCCTCTGGGATGCTGGCCTTCGGGGCAGACATGCATAGAAAAATCCATATCTCAGACTGGCCAATAAAAATAAAATATTAAGATGGGCAAAATCACAGACACTGGACAGAGGAACTGCCTAGAAGGCCAGCATCCCAGCCTCTTCACTGTTGATGTTGAGACTCGTGTTTTGCGGGTACTATTTAATCAAGCTGCCAGTTGAGGACTTGTGAGGCCTCTGTTTCTCAAACTAGACACTCTAATGTACTTGTCCTCTTGCGAAGTTGTGCACCGGGGCCTCCCACTCCGCTTTCTATTCTGGTTGGAGACAGTTTGGGCTGTTCTGTGAAGGGAGTAGTGCACAGCATTGTTCGAGATCTTCAGTTTCTAGGAGTGACAGTTGCTGATAACGGGCCTCTGTACACCTATGTAGATATTCCATTAAAAATAAGCTGTTTCCAGCTACAATAGTCATTTGCAATATTAACAATGTCTACACTGTATTTCTGATCAATTTGATGTTATATAAATGGGGGAAAATGTTTTTTTCTTTCAAAAACAAGGACATTTCTAAGTGACCCAAAACTTTTGAACGGTAGTGTATATACATGTAAAAAATAAGTATTCAGACCCTTTTCTCAGTACTTTGTTGAAGCACCTTTGTCAGTGATTACGGCCTCGAGTCTTCTTGGGTATGATGATACAAGCTTGCCACACCTGTATTTGGAGAGTTTCTCCCATTCTTCTCTGCAGATCCTCTCAAGCTCTGTCAGGTTGGATTGGGAGTGTACAGCTATTTTCAGGTCTCTCCGGAGATGTCAAATCGGGATCAAGTCATGGCTCTGGCTGGGCCACTTAAGGACATTCAGAGACTTGCCCCGAAGCCACTCCTACATTGTCTTGGCTTTGTGCTTAGGGTCGTACACTTGGTGAGAAACCAGGCCGGCAAGTAGTGGTCAGAGAGCCTGTTTAAGTATTGTAGTCAGAGGTGTGTGTGTATTTTTATATGATTAGGATCCCCATTAGCTGTTGTGAATGCAGCAGCTACTCTTCCTGAGGTTCACACAAAACACAAAAAACGACATAACACAGAAGATGAATAGACAAGAACAGCTTTAGGACAGAAAAACGGCACACACAGCCTACATATCAATACATACACACAAAATACATAGGTCAAAAAGGGGTGAGGCGTTGTGCACTGAGGTTTTGCTTTATCCGGTTTTTGGAAGTACAGCTTCCAAATATTGAGTTGCACCCCCTTTTGCCCCTTAGAACAGCCTCAATTTGTCGGGGCATAGACTTTACAAGTTGTCAAAAGCGTTCCACAGGAATGCTGGCCCATGTTGACTCCAATGCTTCACACAGTTGTGTCAAGTTGGCCAAATGTCCTTTGGGTAGTGGATCATTCTTGAAACCCACTGGAAACGGCTGAGCATGAAAAACCCATCAGCGTTGCAGTTCTTGACACAAACCGGTGCGCCTGGCACCTACAACCATACCCTGTTCTAAGACACTTCAATATGTTGTCTTGCCCATTCACCCTCTGAATGCCACACATACACAATCCATGTCTCAAATGTCTCAAGGCTTAAAAATCCTTCTTTATTCTGTGTCCTCACCTTCATCTACACTGATTGAAGTGGATTTAACAGGTGACATCAATAAGGGATCATAGCCTTCCCCTGGATTCTCCTGGCCATCATGGAAGAGCAGGTGTCCTTAATATTTTGTACACTGAGTGTACAATACTACACGCTTTCTTGAATTTGGGGACTGTGAAAAGACCCATGGTGGCATGCCTGGTGGGGTAAGTGTGTGTGTGTGTGTGTGTCAGAGCTGTGTATAAGTTGACTATGTAAACAATTTGGAATTTTCAACACCTTAATATTTCTTATAAAAAGAAGAAGTGATGCAGTCAGTCTCTCCTAAAATCCAAGAGAGACTGTCATGCATAGTATTTATATTAGCCCACTGACTACACTAAAAAGCAAGATGTGTAGCTCTCTTCTGGGTCAGCTGCAGTTTGTGTGTGTTTCTGTGAGTGTGTGTTTCTGTGAGTGTGTGTGTGTGTGTTTCTGTGTGTGTGTAAAATGGATGTAGGACTGAATTTTGGGGAGTTTGTTTGTCAATTAGTGCATTCCATTACAACTTTGATGCTAAGATGCAAAACGGGGTTGAAGACTTCATTCTGCGTTTCCATTGCTGTGAAGTGTTGCAGAGGACAAACACATGACTAAGCCCCGAGAAACACACACAGAGGTGATCATTTCAGCATGTGTCCATTAGCACGTGTTTACCAGGCACCGGCAGCACTGCTGTTTGAGTTAGTGACCCCCCAAACACACGCACGCATGTAGCATGCACGCACGCACACACACACACACACACACACACACACACACACACACACACACACACACACACACACACACACACACACACACACACACACACAATGTCAACCGCGCTGTCGTCGTCCTGATTCATGACCCCACAAACTCACCAAAGTCTCAATGTTTTATAAATGGCAACAATAGGCTTGTAAAACTGTCTCTTCCCACGCAGTATTTACACGCAACAGTTTAAACAATCAGGTGAAATGTTTCTCCCAGTTAGAAGGACGTTTAACATATTTCTCAGTGACATGACGTCTAACTAAGACTAGCCAACTTGAGAAAAGCTGATCGAGAGGCTGGCTCTTTCACGGTGAATAATTGTGATCCTAAATTATCCGGAAGCGGCTGGTAAGGTCTGATACAACTGTATCCGAATGTGATTGCTCCTGTCTGGGGTGTTAATCAATCACGGTTATTGATGTCCTATGGATGGTAGACTGGGCGGTCTAATGACGTTCACCTTCAGGGCCACTGCTATTGATTCATGTTCGATTCCCAGACAGACCGGATCCATAACATGTAATATGATCCAAGTAACAGGAAAGTTGCACGATTACCTCAGGATGACCTCACACTCTTCAGGGAATCGGAGAAGTCTTGAACAAATTAATGGGATGAATATATATAAGCATAACTAAATATCCCCCCCCAAAAAAAAAAACATCTTCAAAATCAAAAAAATAACAATTAATCTTAAATTGTAGTAAAATATCGAAATTTTTAGTCAACAAGGTCTCACAATCTCACTGAAGAACTAGACGTTCATCCACATTCTCCAAACGTCAAATTTAGAAGTGAACGATTAAGTTTAGGCACTCATTCTGAAGGGAGGTAATGGTTAAAGTTTGGGATAGGGTAGGCTCAGGGTCAGGGGCAGGCAGAGGTCAACAGTCCAGAGGTGGGGTAAAGGTACAGGTCGGCAGGTCGGCAGGCAGGCTCAGGGTCAGGGGCAGGCAGAGGTCAACAGTCCAGAGGTGGGGTAAAGGTACAGGTCGTCAGGCAGGCTCAGGGTCAGGGGCAGGCAGAGGTCAACAGTCCAGAGGTGGGGTAAAGGTACAGGTCGGCAGGCAGGCTCAGGGTCAGGGGCAGGCAGAGGTTAACAGTCCAGAGGTGGGGTAAAGGTACAGGTCGGCAGGTCGGCAGGTAGGCTCAGGGTCAGGGGCAGGCAGAGGTCAACAGTCCAGAGGTGGGGTAAAGGTACAGGTCGGCAGGCAGGCTCAGGGTCAAACCAGGAGGGTGAGAAAAGGAGAGACTGGGAAAAGCAAGAGCTGAGACACGAAAACGCTGGTTGACTTGACAAACAAGACGAACTGGCAAAAGACAAACAGAAAACACAGGTATAAATACACAGGGGATAATGGGGAAGATGGGGGACACCTGGAGGGGGGTGGAGACAATCACAAGGACAGTGTAAAATAGATCACGGTGTGACATTGGGATAGAGTTAAAACATGAAGTTTAGTCACTCATTCTGAATGGTTAAGGTAAGGGTTCATGTTTGGGATAGGGTTGAAACCTTAAAATAAAAATCCACTATCCACAACTGGGTTTGAATACATAACCTTCTGATCCACCACCCCATTCATGAAGCTCTAGCAAAACCCAAGCCTACTTCATGATAATAAGAGGTGGGGTAATTGCCCCTAGTAGCCGGTGTTGAAGGTATTTCCCAACGTCCTCAGGACAAGGATAGACATCAAATTTCAACTTCAATCTTGAACGACATGTCTGTTATTAATACCATGGTTCTGTCTGAATACCCATACTTTTTATTGAAATAGTACTCTGATTGGGTATTTGAAAATATAAAGTTTTATACTGTGTAAAAATTTTAAAATGTAGTATGCTTGTATTTCAGGCTGTAATCCTAATTTCGTTTTCTCATCGAGTAGGAATTTGCTGCACCCTATTGAGGAAGAGAATTGTCATTTCAGACTATCGTTGACAACAGCTGATAATCAGGTAAGAGGACAGGCTTTACCAAAGGCGGGAAACAACCCAATTGTGCATTAGATGACGCCTTCGCAGTATGGAGGAGCCTAGGGTGTTGATATTTGTTCTTTACTGCTTTTTGTATGTAGTATGGTTAGTACATAGTATATACTTTTAGTAAGTTTTAGGCTAGAACAATTTGACATGTCACATGACTTACCAATAAGTGAAAGTACATAGAAATACATTGAATGCCATTTAATTTAGGTCATTTTTTATTAGCTCATATAACTTCCATTATCTAGGCAAGTGATTTCATGGTGGAAATTGCCTCTGTGGTTCCATTCCATCTTATGCAAACAATCAGGACTCTGTAATGGGTTATTACTTTCCATTCTCTGAGGAAGGGCCCAACAGACATACATAGGAGAGATAACCACTGCCATGTCAGTGAAATCCCCTCAGTACATTCCTCATTCCTCATCGGGTTTAACAGTAACTGCATTACCTTTTTCAGCTGATGTATGCGTGTGTGTGTGTCTGTGTCTGTGTGTGTGTGTGTGTGTGTGTGTGTGTGTGTGTGTGTGTGTGTGTCTGTGTGTGTGTCTGTGTGTGTGTGTGCGTGTGTGTGTGTGTGTGTCTGTGTCTGTGTCTGTGTCTGTGTCTGTGTCTGTGTCTGTGTCTGTGTGTGTGTGTGTGTGTGTGTGTGTGTGTGCGTGTGTGTGTGTGTGTGTGCGTGTGTGTCTGTGTCTGTGTCTGTGTGTGTGTGTGTCTGTGTGTGTGTGCGCGTGTGTGTCTGTGCCTGTGTCTGTGTCTGTGTGTGTGTGTGTGTGTGTGTGTGTGTGTGTGTGTGTGTGTGTGTGTGTGTGTGTGTGTGTGTGTGTGCGTGTGTGTGTGCGTGTGTGTGTGCGTGTGTGTCTGTGTCTGTGTCTGTGTCTGTGTGTGTGTGTGTGTGTGTGTGTGTGTGTGTGTGTGTCTGTGTGTGTGTGCGCGTGTGTGTCTGTGTCTGTGTCTGTGTCTGTGTCTGTGTGTGTGTGTGTGTGTGTGTGTGTGTGTGTGTGTGTGTGTGTGTGTGTATGTGTGTGTGTGTGTGTGTGTGTGTGTGCGTGTGTGTGTGCGTGTGTGTCTGTGTCTGTGTCTGTGTCTGTGTGTGTGTGCGTGTGCGCACGCTTGCGGATGTCGGCTAACCGACTATCACCTTACTAGATGTCAGCACCCTATCCCTGGCTCACATACTGCTACGTTAGGCTAGCCAGTTTATCACGACACTGTGGCGATGCTGACAGGAGGCTAGGCTAGCCAGGTTAGCATGACACTGTGGCAATGCTGACAGGAGGCTAGGCTAGCCAGTTTATCATGACACTGTGGCAATGCTGACAGGAGGCTAGGCTAGCCAGGTTAGCATGACACTGTGGCAATGCTGACAGGAGGCTACAATATAAACCATTCATTTACTATAGCCCAATGTTGAGTATAAGTATTGCATCATACTACATACCTGGATTAAGGAGAATAGGAGATTCAATTAGTCTTACCATAGGCATGTTTATGCAGTCTTTATTGACACCCTAACTGCCCACACACCATTATATTTGAATTCAGAATACTGAGAGTCTTCTAAAAGTTACTTTCCATAGTATCCAAATCTCTCTATGAATCAGCATATCAGTTTGACACACACACATGCATGTGCGTGTAGACAGACACACACACACATGTTCTTCAACGACACACATTGTGTTGCGTCATGTTATGGGTATGCTTGTAATTAAGTACTGGGGAGTTTTTTCCTCTATGATTTTGCCTGTGCTTAGCTCCATTCTGTTTCTTTTTATCCGGAAAAACTCCCCAGTTATTAACGATTACAAGCATACCCATAACATGATGCAGCCACCACTATGCTTGATAATATTGAGAGTTGTACTCAGTAATTTGTTGTATTGGATTGGCTCCAAACATAACACTTTGTATTCAGAACCAACCTTGAATTGCTTTGCCACATTTCTTGCAGTATTACTTCAGTGCCTTGTTGCAAATAGGATGCATGTTTTATAACATTTTTGTTCCGTGTAGGCTTCCTTCTTTTCACTCTGTCAATTAGGTTAGTATTGTGGAGTAATTACAATGTTGTGGATCCATCCTCAGTTTTCTCCTACAACAGCCATCAAGCTATGTAACTGTTTTAATGTCCCCATTGGCCTAATGTTGAAATCCCTCCGGAGTTAGGAAGGACGCCTGTATATTTGTAGTAACTAAGTGTATTGAAACTCCCTCCAAAGTGTAATTATTTCACTTCACCATGCTCAAACAGTCATTAAAAACACTATTATTGCACACAGAGTATTTGTATTTGTATTTATTATGCATTCCCATTAGTTCCTGGTAAGGCAGCAGCTACTCTTCCTGGGGTTTATTATGCATTCCCATTAGTTCCTGGTAAGGCAGCAGCTACTCTTCCTGGGGTCCAGCAAAATTAAGGCAGTTTATACAACTTTAAAAACATTACAATTTATTCACTGATTTCAGAACACACTGTGCCACTACTCAGGCCACTACTCTACTACCACATATCTACAGAACTAAATCCATGTGTATATATAGTGCGTATGTTATATTGTGTGTGTGTATCCATGTGTCTGTGCCTATGTGTGTGTTGCTTCACAGTCCCCGTTGTTCCATAAGGTGTATTTCTATCTAGTTTTTAAATCTGATTCTACTGCTGCATCAGTTACTTGATATGGAATAGAGTTCCATGTAGTCATGGCTCTATGTAGTACTGTGCACCTCCCATATTCTGTTCTAGACTTGGGGACTGAAGAGACCTGTTGTGACATGTCTTGTGAGTTATGCATGGGTGTACGAGCTGTGTGACAGACAGCTCGGTGCATTCAACATGTCAATACCTCTCATAAATACAAGTAGTGATGAAGTCAATCTCTCCTCCACTTTTAGCCAGGAGAGATTAACATGCATATGATTAATATTAGCTCTCTGTGTACATCCAAGGGCCAGCTGCACTGCTCTGTTCTGAGCCAATTGCAAGTCCCTTTTTGTGGCACCTGACCACACGACTGAACAGACAAAACATTACAAACAGCCAGCAGCAAAGTAGATTGGTCACGAAAGTCAGAAAAGCAATACAATTAATTGCTTGCCTTTGATGATCTTCGGATGTTTGCACTCACGAGACTCCCAGTTACACAATAAATGTTTGTTTTGTTCCATAAAGATTATTTTTACATCTAAAAACCTCCATTTGGTTGGCGCGTTTTGTTCAGTAATCCACAGGCTCGTGCAGGTCACGACGGGCAGACGAAAATTTGAAATAGTATCCGTAAAGTTCGTAGAAACATGTCAAACATTTTTTATAATCAATCTTCAGGTTGTTTTTACAATAAATAATCAATAATATTTCAACCGGACGGTAGCTTTTTCAATAGGAGAGAGAGAAAAGGTCTGCTCCAAGCTGCTCTCGCATGCAAAAATCTAAGGACGCCCAGCTATCCACTGACGCGATGTGATCATTCTCGCTCATTTTTTCAGTATAAAAGCCTGAAACTATGTCTAAAGACTGTTCACACCATGTGGAAGGAAGCCATAGGGAAAGGAACCTGGTTGATATCCCTTTAAATGGAGGGAAGGCATGCAATGGAACAGGGAGGTTGCAGAAAAACAGCACTTCCTGGTTGGATTTTCCTCAGGGTTTCGCCTGCAATATCAGTTCTGTTATACTCACAGACAATATTTTGACAGTTTTGGAAACGTTAGTGTTTTCTATCCTAATCTGCCAATTATATGCATATTCCAGCTTCTGGGCCTGAGAAATAGGCCATTTCATTTGGGTGCATTTTTCATCCAAATATCAAAATACTGTCCCCTAGTCTCAAGAGGTAATGAAATATTTAGGACTAACTTATTCCTTGTCACCCACTCTGAAACTAATTGCAACACTTTGTTAAGTGTTGCAGTCATTTTAGTCCCTGTAGTAGCTGACATGTACAGTGTTGAGTCATCCGCATACATAGACACACTGGCTTTACTCAAAGCTAGTGGCATGTCATTAGTAAAGATTGAAAAAAGTAATGGGCCTGGCCAGCTGCCCGGGATAATACCTGATTCTACCTGGATTATGTTGGAAAGGCTTCCATTAAAGAACACCCTCTTCTCTTAGACAGGTAACTCTTTATCAAATCAAATAAAAGTTTATTTGTCACATGTGCCGAATACTACAGGTGTAAACCTTACAGTGAAATGCTTACTTACGGGCTCTAACCAATGTTGCAAAAAAAAGGTGTGTGTGTGTGTGTGTGTGTGTGTGTGTGTGTGTGTGTGTGCGTGTAGGTAAGTAAAGAAATAAAACAACAGTAAAAAGACATTTGAAAAAAGAGTAGCAAGGCCATATACAGACACATGTTAGTCAGGCTTATTGAGGTAGTATGTACATGAATGTATAGTTAAAGTGACTATGCATATAAGATAAATAGAGAGTAGCAGCAGCGTAAAAGAGGGGTTGGGGGGGCACAAAATGCAAATAGTCCGGGTAACCATTTGGTTACCTGTTCAGGAGTCTTATGGCTTGGGGGTAAAAACTGTTGAGAAGCCTTTTTGTCCTAGACTTGGCACTCCGGTACCGCTTGCCATGCGGTAGTAGAGAGAACAGTCTATGACTGGGGTGGCTGGGGTCTTTGACAATTTTTAGGGCCTTCCTCTTACACCGCCTTGTGTAGAGGTCCTGGATGGCAGGCAGCTTTGCCCCAGTAATGTACTGGGCCGTACGTACTACTCTCTGAAGTGCCTTGCGGTCGGAGGCCGAGCAATTGCCGTACCAGGCAGTGATGCAACCGGTCAGGATGCTCTCGATGTTGCAGCTGTAGAACCTTTTGAGGATCTCAGGACCCATGCCAAATCTTTTTAGTTTCCTGAGGGGGAATAGGCTTTGTCATGCCCTCTTCACGACTGTCTTGGTGTGTTTGGACCAATCTAGTTTGTTGTTGATGTGGACACCAAGGAATTTGAAGCTCTCAACCTGCTCCACTACAGCCCCGTCGATGAGAATGGGGACGTGCTCGGTGCTCCTTTTCCTGTAGTCTACAATCATCTCCTTAGTCTTGGTTAAGTTGAGGGATAGGTTATTCTGGCACCACCCGGCCAGGTCTCTGACCTCCTCCCTATAGGCTGTCTCGTTGTTGTCGGTGATCAGGCCTACCACTGTTGTGTCGTTAGCAAACTTAATGATGGTGTTGGAGTCGTGCCTGGCCATGCAGTCATGGGTGAACAGGGAGTACAGGAGGCGACTGAGCACGCACCCCTGGGGAGCTCCCGTGTTGAGGAATCAGCGTGGCAGATGTGTTGCTACCTACCCTCACCACCTGGGGGCGGCCTGTCAGGAAGTCCAGGATCCAGTTGCAGAGGGAGGTGTTTAGTCCCAGATTCCTTAGCTTGGTGATGAGTTTTGAGTGCACTATGGTGTTGAACGCTGAGCTGTAGTCAATGAACAGCATTCTCACATAGTGTGTTCCTTTTGTCCAGGAGGGAAAGGACACTGTAGAGTGCAATAGAGATTGCATCATCTGTGGATCTGTTTGGGCGGTATGCAAATTGGAGTGGGTCTCTGGGATAATGGTGTTGATGTGAGCCAATACCAGCCTTTCAAAGCACTTCATGGCTACGGACGTGAGTGCTACGGGTCTGTAGTCATTTAGGCAGGTTGCCTTTGTGTTCTTGGGCACAGGCACTATGGTGGTCTGCTTGCATGTTGGTATTACAGACTCAATCAGGGACATGTTGAAAATGTCAGTGAAGACACCTGCCAGTTGGTCAGCACATGCCCGGAGCACACGTCCTTGTAATCCGTCTGGCCCCGCAACCTTGTGTATGTTGACCTGTTTAAAGGTCTTACTCACGTTGGCTATGGAGAGCGTGATCACACAGTCGTCCGGAACAGCTTGTACTCTCATGCATGCCTCAGTGTTTCTTGCCTCGAAGCGAGCATAGAAGTGATTTAGCTCATCTGGAAGGCTCGTGTCACTGGGCAGCTGTGCTTCCCTTTGTAGTCTGTAATAGTTTGTAAGCTCTGTCACATCCGACGAGCGTCGGAGCCGATGTAGTATGATTCAATCTTAGCCCTGTATTGATTCGTTCGTCGCAGGGCATAGCAGGATTTATTGTAAGCTTCCGGGTTAGAGTCCCGCACCTTGAAAGCGGCAGCTCTACCCTTTAGCTCAGTGCGAATATTGCCTGTAATCCATGGCTTCTGGTTGGGGTATGTACGTACAGTCACTGTGGGAACGACGTACTCAATGCACATTGATAAAGCCAGTGACTGATGTGGTGTATTCCTCAATGTCATCGGAAGGAGACCGTAAAACAGCGGCCATCTCCTCCGGCGCCATTTTCCACAGTATAGCAGATGGTGTAAAGCCATTATGGGCTCCAGAGTGGCGCAGTGGTCTAAGGCACTGCATCTCAGTGCTAGAGGCATCACTACAGACCCTGGTTTGAATCCAGGCTGTATCACAACTGGCCATGATTGGGAGTCCCATAGGGTGGCGCACAATTGACTCAGAATCATCTGAGTTTGGCCGGTGTAGGCCGTCATTGTAAATAAGAATTTATTCTTAACTGACTTGCCTAGTTAAAATAACACATACGTTTTTCCAGCAGCAGACTATGATCGATAATGTCAAAAGCGGAACTGAAGTCTAACAAATCAGCTCCCCCAATCTTCTTAGAATGAGTCCATGCAACTTATTATGTGCCTTGTTAAGAAAATATTTACTCCTGAACTTATCTAGGCTTGCCGTAACAAAAGGGTTGATTACTTACTGACTCAAGACGTTTCAGCTTTTAGTCTTTAATTAATTTGTGCAAAATGTGAAATGCATAATTCCACTTTGACATTATGGCGTATTGTCTGTAGGCCAGTGACAAAAGAATATGAATATAATTCATTTTAAATTCAGGCTGTAACAACAACACAAAGGTGTGAATACCTTCTGAAGGCACTGTACACACACACACACCCACCACCCTTCCATACACCACCCTTTGACCCTTTGTGAACCCTAGGTAGCCCTCAGAGAGGTCATTGGGCCCTCCCTCCCCCACCTTTATCTCTGTCTGTTTATTTTGGTCCTCTGGGATCATTAGCCCGGCTAAATGTTTGCTCACAAAGGGGGAGATGGTTAATATGTTTCAACACATCCATTTGTCAGGCCCTTGTCTCTGCCGGCCGACAGTGAAAGAAGAGAACTGCTACTCTCAACTGGCATTTCGATACCTCATTTATATTTAACTAGTCAGTTAAGAACAAATTCTTATTTAAAATGGCGGACTACTTTGGAACAGTGGGTTAACTGCCTTGTTCAGGGGCAGAACGACAGAGTTTTACCTTGTCAACTCGGGGATTCAATCCAGCAAACATTCGGTTACTGGCCCAACGTTCTAACCACTAGGCTACCTGCCGCCCCCCGGCCCTCTAGGCCGGAAAGCCTTTAGTGTGTAGTGCGTGTGTGTTTTCGTTCGTTCACTTGTTCGTTCGCATGCTTGTGTGTGTGTGTGTGTGTGAGACGTGGCGTGGTGGCACTCAACATGAATTCCTCACAAAGAGGGTTGGGTTGTTCCCAGCCTTCTGGTCGATAAATCAAGTATGACATCATCAATGTGCAGTTAGAGGATAATTTTTTTTGAAAAGGTTAGAAATGAAACGAGAGAGAGAGAGAAAGAGCTAGAGAAATAGAGAGAGGGGATAGAGATAATAAATAAATAATGAAAGAGAGAGAGAGTGGGGGGAGATAGAGAGAATAAATAAATAATGAAAGACAGAGAGTGCGAGAGAGAGAGTGAGTGAGAGGAAAGTCAATAAATTAACAAGGGGGATGTTTCAGTTGACAGGATGGAGTGCTGTTGGCACCGTTTGAATGGTATCTCTGCTGATTGGCTGCACCCTGGCCTAAACAGGAAGTGGTGAGGCAGTAAAAAGCCAAAATGGCCAGCCATTGTGCCCTAAGTTATCATCGCTGGTCAGGGGATCCATTTGTCTGTGTGTTGACTGATCCCTTCCTCCTGTTCTACACCTCTCAGTGTGGTTGGTATTCACAGCCTACAGGACTGCACTTCCGGTCATAATTCTAGCCCTTATGGTGTGTCACATCTTGCATGTGCTTTGTGTGCTCATGCTTCTATATGTGTGTGTTAAAGAAACTGAGTGTGTTTTAGAGAAGCCGTTACTGAATGGAATCCATAATACCTTTTGTGCATGCCATACTCCATTAGCACAGAACCACACGTCCGTGAGTGTGTGTGATTGAGTGGACGAAAGTGTGTATGTAACACCTTGCTGTTAAAAAGCTGTTGGGCCCCCCTCCTCCTCCCCCTCCTCCTAATCCCTCCATCCCTAAAGACATGTAAATGACGGCAGGGATGGGGGAGGAGAAGGAGTGGGGGGGTTGGGTTCAGACCTTTGAAGTCTGATCCCTCGGGGGTGGTGGGTGTCTTGGGATTCCCATGGCGATGCCCTATGAGAGATTGGGATTGTTTCAATTCAAGAACCAACAATATCTCCTTGAGTATATCTCCTACAACCATTCCTCTTGTTTGAACAATCCCCTTTACATTACAAGCAGACCTGATTCAACTAATCAAGGGCTTGAGGATTAGTTGAACGGTTAAATCAGGTGTATCGGAATAGCAGGTGACGTGTTCGGAGGGGGAGAGGAGAGGCGAGGAGAGGTTTGAAGAAACACCTGTATTTGTGTGTGTGCACACATGCATCTATGTGTGTGTCCTGTATGATTTACATAATCACACTGGTAATCACCCTCAGCTATCAGTGCACTACATTTAAAGTTGGGGGGCTAAGAGGGTATCAGGCCCACACAGGGAATAAACGAGTTACTTATCTGGCCCTTGTTTCTGCTAATGTAAGATAAGGCAACGTAGCCTAATGTATGTGGCTAGAAGCAACATCATGGAGATAACATCATGATAAACACCTGTGTGTGTGTGTGTGTGTGTGTGTGTGTGTGTGTGTGTGTGTGTGTGTGTGTGTGTGTGTGTGGTGTGTGTGTGTGTGTGTGTGTGTCCATGCATTGTGTTTAGAGTATAGCATACTGTATACTGGAGCTATAGACATTTCAATGGCAGGTCATTTTTATGTAGCGACTTGTGCAGCAACTGGATGTGGAAACTTTTCCCTGGTTACCTTGGGGACCAATTGTGTTTGAGCGGAGCATGACCCCTGAGCCCCCCCCCCCACCACCACCACCACCACCACGAGGAGGCGAACAGAGCAGTACAGGAAGACAGATCGCCCATGGCGACCAGGACTTCCTGTACAGAGCACAGGGGGCTGTAAGTAGGAGCGGAGCACAACTCTGGGGGGAAATGGTCTGTAATCGCAAACAATCAACGTGATTAGCCTAGGCTAGCTCCTCCAGCCACAGAGCCACAGCAGACCCAGACCGCCAGCCCCTCAGACCTGCCACCCAGGCTGCTGCTGACCTGGCCTACAGATGTGGGATCTTAATTTGAGACAGTTTGCTACAGCAGGACAATAATCCTGCAGCAACAGAAAATGTGAGTTATTATGTGGATTATAATTAATGGACATGGTTTTTAGTAGTTGATACATTTTTCGTTAGCAGGAAATTACAAACTTCAGAAGACTTTTTAAAACTTGAATATACTACACATTTGCATTTCCTGCTGTGCAAGAAGATTCTACATCTGTACACACGCTCCAACTACAGGGATGTAGGTACGGACGGAGGGAGAGAGGCAAGGGGATAGAGCGAGGCAGACAGACATACATACAGGCATGCAGACAGACAGACAGACAGACAGACAGAGAGAGAGACAGATGGTCTTGAAAGTGATGTCTTGAAAGTCCAGATATTTCATTCAAATGATGTGGTAAAAAAATGAGAAATGGGGAAGGCAGAAGATCTACCCGTTGGAGAGTTCAGCTGGTTCACAATCACAGAGACCCAGGGCTGTGTCACATACAAATCAGATCTAACAAAATTAAGTTCATCTCATTTGAAGCAATTGTATTTTGGCCTTCCATGGCTTCCTGTTACACTGGGGTACAAAAATGAGGTAATAAGGTAATACGCATGTCATCCATCACCATGGGAAAAGGCAAGGAACTCTCAAACGAAAAGAGACAAATGGTTGTTGACCTCCATAAATCAAGCAACGGGTACAAAAAAAAAAAAAATTTCAAAGTTAGAGACAAAGTTTACCCAGGGTTGACCCTTCACAGACAGGCCTGTCCAGTGGGATTGTTTGCTTAGATAAGGACAGACACTTCCTGGTGAAGAGAGAGAAAGAGCGAGAGAGAGAGAGAGAGAAAGAGAGAGGCCACGGGCATCTATATGCATCTGTATAGGAACCATAGACATAGAATTGGTTGAAACACAGTGTGCTTGAGGCCCAAAACATCTATATAACAAAAAAAATAGCATTTGGGAAATTTCTAACAGTTGACCCATTGAGTGTTGAACTGGCCTTCCTCTATCCTTTACACGTTTCAGGTAATATCAGATGCCTATCTAACCATAACCCTAACCCCTAACCCTAGATTCTATAGAAAGTCCCCTCTTTGCATTCCCCTGATTGGCACATACAGCTTGTGACTGGGAGGTGAACTTGGACATAATGGTAGCTCTGTTCCTGCCATCTCTTAACTGTAATGGTTCCGTAAATTAAGCAGCCATGGCCCCCTTGAGCAGACTTCCTTGGCCCCTTTGGCACTGCTAGCTAGTTCTACTGTATTACTACTACAGATTAGAGAGAGAAAACAATAACTGTTGGCCTGTCTGTCAACATGATGGGTGCAAGGAAGAGAGAGACAATTTAAGCATAATGTATTTCAAATAGTGGGTAAGATTTAGGGAGGGGCAGGGGTTGTACAGAAAAATGTGTCCGAACTTGGGTCATAAAGGGGAAAGCAGTGGATGAGTGGGTGGTTGGAAGTGTGTGTGTGTGTGTGTGTGTGTGTGTGTGTGTGTGTGTGTGTGTGTGTGTGTGTGTGTGTGTGTGTGTGTGTGTGTGTGTGTGTGTGTGTGTGTGTGTGTGTGTGTGTGTGTGTGTGTGTGTGTGTGAGCCTCAAACAAGACACATAGAGAAATGCCGCATGGCTATTAGCAGATGAGCAGTAATGTGCTCTGCATCGCCATTCCTTAACAGCACCGGACTGGACATTTGCTCGATTCCTCTCCGCGACTGGTTCCGAGGCGCTTGTATGTACCGGCCATGCTGTTTCCTGTCCGGCCAGATGTGAGGGAGTGTGTTTTCTAGCCAACATGGGTACGGTAATCAGAGGTAGGAGTGTGGGTGTTACTCACAGTTGTGTGTGTATGTGTTACTCACAGTGTGTGTGTGTGTGTGTGTGTGTGTGTGTGTGTGTGTGTGTGTGTATGTGTGTGTGTGTGTGTGTGTGTGTGTGTGTGTGTGTGTGTTACCACTCCACACTCATCCTCTGGATGTTGGGTTCAAAGCGGCAGCCCCACGCCGGACGGAAAAGGCTCGCAGCCAAGAATGAGATCAGTGGCCCAACGAGGGACTTCCTGTCCATACAGGAAGTGGAGGCGCAGCTGAGAGGGAAAGGGCTCTTCCTCCCTCCTCCACCCCCACCCCCCCCTTTCCTTGTCCTCCGCTACATTTCTTCATGTTTTGTCTCTAAAGTATTTTCCATTCGCATACTGTACACACACACACACACACACACAAACACACACACACACACACACACACACACACACACACACACACACACACACACACACACACACACACACACAACACCCCCCTCTCCCTCGTCTAGCAGCCAGGCCTAATGGAGCAATCTCACATTGCAGGAGGATACACACACACACACTTTACAGAGCAGGAAGTGCAGGTCGCTTTGTTTACGTAGTGGTGGTTCTTTCTCCTGCCTCGTCCTCTCAAAGGCCTCAGGGAAACGGGAATCCCCTTGGATCATATCCTCACCCTTGTCACATGTACATCCATCAACAAATGAATAGAGAGAACACAGGGAGACAGACAGGGAGAGGGAAAGAGAGAGAGACAGAGAGAGAGACAGGGAGAGGGAGAGAGACAGAGAGAGAGACAAGGAGAGGGAAAGAGAGACAGAGAGAGACAGACAGGGAGAGAGACAGAGAGACAGGGAGAGGGAAAGAGAGACAGAGAGAGACAGACAGGGAGAGAGACAGGGAGAGGGAAAAAGAGACAGGGAGAGACAGCAGGGAGAGAGACAGGGAGAGGGAAAGAGAGACAGGGAGAGACAGACAGGGAGAGAGACAGGGAGAGGGAAAGAGAGACAGGGAGAGACAGACAGGGAGAGAGACAGGGAGAGAGACAGGGAGAGGGAAAGAGAGACAGGGAGAGCGAAAGAGAGCGAGAGAGACAGACAGGGAGAGGGAGAGAGAGACAGGGAGAGGGAGACAGAGACAGCGAGAGAGAGAGAGAGAGAGAGAGAGAGAGAGAGAGAGAGAGAGAGAGAGGGGCAGAGAGAGAGAGAAGCAGAGAGAGAGCGAGAAAGAGGGGCAGAGAGAGAGAGAGTGAGAAAGAGAGAGGGGGGCAGAGAGAGAGAGGCAGAGATGTATCATACTGTGTGAAAGGAAGGCCCGGAAAATCATTAGACTCCAACCACCCAAGTCATAGACTGTTCTCTCTGCTTCAGCACAGCAGGCGATACCGGAGCATCACGTCTGACACCAACAGGCTCTTGAACAGCTTCTATTGCCAAGCCAGAAGCTAACAGAATGGCTACAAGAACTGAGTTGACCTTTGTATGTTTTTATTATTTTGTTAAAATTCTCTATGCAGACTTACGCACACTGACACTCCAACACACACATAACATGCACACACATTTATACTGACTCTACACACACACACACACACATACAATCATAATTTACGCTGCTGCTACACTGTCTATAAAATATTCTGATGGCTAGTCACCTTACCCCTATACACATCTACCTATATCACTCCAGTTTCCCTGCACAATGTAAATATGGTACTGGAACTGACCCTGTATATAGCTTCTTACTTTATCGTGCTCTTCTTATTTTTACTTCTCATGTGTTTTTGTCCTAACTTATGTTATTTTTAGTGCTACATTGATATTGATTAGCAGATGGACTGAATGCTCATTCTTTGGCTCTTGACCCATTCCCTTGATCTCATGTCCTGTCTGCTTGAAGTGAAGTAAGAGAGACACATGCTGCAGTCGTTTCCCAGTTAGCACATAACGTTCTGAGAACAATATGTTTCCTAGAGCTTGGTGAGAGTGTGCTTGTCCTATGGTTATTTTGCATTCAACCTTCCCAAAATGTTCTGGATAATGGCTTTGCTTTGGAACACTCTCAGCACATTTAATAAGGAATTTTAGAAAAAAAACATTATTTTCTTTGTATTTTATTACTTTAACAGAACGTTTACGAAAAGTTCAAACATGGTTACATTTAGTTTCATTTTGGTGATGTTTTAGGAATGTTCTCCAACTGTTTTGACATTGGGAATGTTCTCAAATAATTCAGAGAACGTTAAGAAACACTCTTCTGTGGGAATGTCAGCACCTATACAGAACATTCCCTACAGGTTTCCTCATGGTTCTGTTTCAAGTCATGTTCTCAAATTGTTCCAAGAGCATTAAGTGCTTCTACACCTGCATTGCTTGCTGTTTGGGGTTTTAGGCTGGGTTTCTGTACAACACTTTGAGATACCAGCTGATGTACGAAGGGCTATATAAATACATTTGATTTGATTTGATTAAGAAACAGCATGTGATGAGTGATTGTTTCCTTTGAAATGGGGTCTGTTAGAATAGACTATAATGAACAGCTTTGCATGTGTAAAAAGACATGGCATGCTAACTCCATCATGGGGGTGCAGTGTACTAAGTCCATGGATAGGGAACAGAAGATCGTAGAAAAGAAAATCATTTCCACATGTCCCATCTGTGCTTGGAGTTCAAGACAGTAAACCCAAAATAAGTGAGCAGTGTTAATGAAACATTCAGCGAAAGTAAAGTTTTACAAAAACTTCCAAATAACCTCTAATTTTCGTTCTCAGAGCGTTAATAAATCCTCCCAGCAAAACTTTGAAGGAACCAGAGTAAATTGTTCTCAGAACCTTCTTGCAACCTAAATATAAATGTTCCCAGAACAGACTAAATGTTCACTTCTGTTCTCAGAACATTTAGAAAACGTTACATTTTACCATTCAGGAAACGTATGGCTTCAATCCCACAACCAATGTGAAACCAACAACACACGTTCCCACAACTTCCAAGGAACCAAATGTGCTAGCTGGGCATGTCCTGTCTGCTTCAAGTGAAGTAAGAGAAACACATGCTGCAGTAGTCATGTCCTGTCTGCTTCAAGTGAAGTAAGAGAAACACATGCTGTATTAATGCAGTTGAAATCCGCATCCATTTTCCGCCCCCTAATCTATTCTACGTCTCTCACTCACTGTAAACAGTGTCTCTCACTTACTGTCTCTGTTTCTCACTCACTGTCTGTTTCTCACTCACTGTCCCTGTCTCTCACTCACTGTCCCTGTCTCTCACTCACTGTCCCTGTCTCTCACTCACTGTCCCTGTTTCTCACTCACTGTCCCTGTCTCTCACTCACTGTCTCAGTCTCTCACTCACTGTCTCGGTCTCTCACTCACTGTCTCGGTCTCTCACTCACTGTCTCTCACTCACTGCGTCTGTATCTGTGTCTGCGTCTGTGTCTGCGTCTGTGTCTGCGTCTGTGTCTGTCTGCGTCTGTGTCTGTCTGCGTCTGTGTCTGCGTCTGTGTCTGTCTGCGTCTGTGTCTGTCTGTGTCTGTGTCTGTCTGTGTCTGTGTCTGTGTCTGCGTCTGTGTGCGTCTGTCTGTGTCTGTCTGTGTCTGCGTCTGCGCCTGTCAGCGCCTGTCTGCGCCTGCCTGCGCCTGTGCCTGTCTGCGCCTGTCTGCGCCTGTGCCTGTCTGCGCCTGCGTCTGCACCTGTGTCTGCGTCTAAGTGTTTATATCACTGAAGTGTTCACGTTGTCAAAATGTTTATAAGAGTTTAGGCTGTGTAGCTTTCATCGAGCCGCCGTCTGCATGTCTGAAGTGAGGTAAAGGAAATACATGCTGCCCAGAAACTAATTTACACATCTTTCCCACAACACATCTCTCCCACACACTCATCTTTGACTGTACTGTGTGTATGTGTGTGCTCACACAGGCTCCCCTTATTCAATATGATTTAAACTGATCCTAGATTAGCACTCCGACTCTGAGACGCTTTGTGAGTATGAGCCCTGCAGCGCAATGGCCATGAACATCGCACAATGTGAGTGTGAGTTTGTGTGTCTGTGAGATGTGTGTGTATGTGTCCTCTCTTGTTAGGAGATGGGCCTCATGACACCCATGTGACTGAGATATGGTCAGTAGAGAGAGGATCTATCTGTGTCTAGAGACAGAAGATGGCATGAATGAAACTTGTGAGTGGTTGGGTGAGGGAGGGAGTGAGAGAGAGAGAGAGAGAGAGAGAGAGAGCGAGAGAGAGAGAGAGAGAGAGAGACAGAGAGCGAGAGAGAGAGAGAGAGAGAGAGCGAGAGAGCGAGAGAGAGAGCATGTGTACACCCAAACCTTCAATGCCTGTGTAGGTACGTACACTCCCCTCCAATGCCTGTGTAGGTACGTACACTCCCCTCCAATGTGTAATGTTCTAACTTGGCTCTATACTCCAGCCTTTTGGATTTGAGATCAAATGTTTCATATCAGGTGACAGTACAAAATGGCACCTTTTATTTGAGGGTATTTTCATACATAACTGTTTTTCCGTTTCGCAAAGCACTTTATATATCTAGTGAAAAAGTCGTACGCATTTAGACAGTTGAGTATTTGGTCCCATATTTCTAGCGCACAATAACTACGTCAAGCCTGTGACTCTCCATGTAACGAACGTCATAGGTGGAAGAAGGTGAGGACCAAGGTGCAGCGTGGTACATGTTCATAATTATTTTAATGGAACACTGAAAAATACCAAAACAACGTGAAGGAAACTGAAACAGTTCTGTCTGGTACAGATACGAAACAGAAAACAAACTACCCACAACCCATAGTGGGAAAACAGGCTGCCTAAGTATGGTACTCAATCAGAGACAACGATAAGCCTGTTATTGGGAACCATACCACGCCTAAACATAGAAACACAACACCTAGACATACAACATAGAATACCCACCCACATCACACCCTGACCAAAAGAAAAATAGAAACATACAAAGCAATCTACGGTCAGGGCGTGACACTGCAAACTCTTTGGATGCATTTACAGTTTGTTTTGGTTGTGTTTTGGGTTGTTTGACCTAATGCGTTGTTATCAACAATGTCACGTTTTGTTCCATTTCAAACATTTCATTCCCAGCTGGAGGGCATGCAAGACAGCCCAGAAACACAACTGGATTACACTGTCTCTTAATATTGGCCACCATTAATGGGATATTTGTGATATAAAATAAAATGTACTATACCTGAAAAAGTATGTGGGATTTAAGTAAATTTTCAATCCTTAATAAATTCTGCCTGTCAGGCAGCATAAGAACGCTTTTGCCCATTTTATTAATTAATTTAATATTTATTTAAAGAAGGGCTCAGTGAGACTTGAAATCTATTTTTTCCAAGAGTATCCTGTCCAAGATAGGCATCACCAAGTCATTACACAATTACAGACAGACAACATGAAAAACTACAGGTAATCTGGTAACAAAAACATATAATTCACAAGAGTATAACAAAATCCTAAAACAGCTAATTAAAAACAGACAGGTCAGGGAATCAGCCTCAAAATCCTTCATCAGTGATTTAAAAACACCAATCAGGACAAGTTCTTCCAGTTGAAAAGTATTTTGTAAGGCGTTCCAAGACGATGGCGCAGAGTACATAAAAGTCATTTTACCAAATTCAGTTTGGACATTTGGAACCCACCACATTTCTAAACAATAAAAATGGCCAAATAAAATGGTAGTAACATTTGCCCATGTAATATCTAGCAAGCTGATCATTTTTGCAAGCTACCGGTAGGTAGAGCCATATATTTAGAGATTTAGAACATTGAGGTTTCTGCATTACGATGCATTTACATGACATGCCATGTTAGCTCCCCATGGTCAATATTGACCAATAGCGGTTCACTGAATTTTCAGAATTTTAAACAATGATCTGCACAAGATTCCAAATTCTCTTCATGAATGGATAAATGCAATGGTCAAAGGCGCTAACATGGAGTCCAATCTAAAAGTTGGCTCAACTCATGAAAAGGGGATAATGTTAGCTAACTTAGGTATGTTGGTTGGAGATAAAAGGACATACCTTAACACTATGTTTAGCCAACTGTACAAAGTCTCTAGCTACCGACAGAACCATATATTTAAACATCATTGTTGAGTGTTTGAAAGACATGTAAATGGTTACATTCATTGGAGGACCACATCAAATTGGCTAGCTAGCTAGCTAATGACAGATCATGTCAATTTGACCATCTATAGGGGTGATGACAGTAGTCAGACAGACAAGTTTTGATTCACATATTTGCTGATGTCAAGCTCTTTCCAAAAACCTAATCTCTGATGAAGCTTGGATAAATATAAACAATTATTTGCTTAGCTAGCTAGCTAGCTACATGCCAAATTGATAGGCTACACTCATATATCTGAGAATACATGATCAATTGATGTTTACTGATCATGAAAAGCATGCCGTTAGTTGCTGAATAACTCTGTTGATAGAGCTAAATGTGTGCAGTTGTTTTGCATGAAATAATCGGAAATTAGTAGTTCTGACTACTCTTCAAGGGCTGATCATATTACAACCATAGTTGGTTGTACAATTTGTTGAACAATCTTTGTTTCTGAACACTTCTAAATTAATCCCGATAATGCCATGATTAAGAAAGATCACTAAGATCTCCCCTGTTATTGGAAATGGTGAGAGGTTAGCATGTTTAGGGGAGTATGATATAAAATGCTAATCTCCCCTGTTATTGGAAATGGTGAGAGGTTAGCATGTTTAGGGGAGTATGATATAAAATGCTAATCTCCCCTGTTATTGGTAATGTTGAGAGGTTAGCATGTTTAGGGGAGTATGATATAAAATGCTAATCTCCCCTGTTATTGGTAATGGTGAGAGGTTAGCATGTTTAGGGGAGTATGATATAAAATGCTAATCTCCCCTGTTATTGGTAATGGTGAGAGGTTAGCATGTTTAGGGGAGTATGATATAAAATGCTAATCTCCCCTGTTATTGGTAATGTTGAGAGGTTAGCATGTTTAGGGGAGTATGATATAAAATGCTAATCTCCCCTGTTATTGGTAATGGTGAGAGGTTAGCATGTTTAGGGGAGTATGATATAAAATGCTAATCTCCCCTGTTATTGGTAATGGTGAGAGGTTAGCATGTTTAGGGGAGTATGATATAAAATGCTAATCTCCCCTGTTATTGGTAATGGTGAGAGGTTAGCATGTTTAGGGGAGTATGATATAAAATGCTAATCTCCCCTGTTATTGGTAATGGTGAGAGGTTAGCATGTTTAGGGGAGTATGATATAAAATGCTAATCTCCCCTGTTATTGGTAATGGTGAGAGGTTAGCATGTTTAGGGGAGTATGATATAAAATGCTAATCTCCCCTGTTATTGGAAATGGTGAGAGGTTAGCATGTTTAGGGGAGTATGATATAAAATGCTAATCTCCCCTGTTATTGGTAATGGTGAGAGGTTAGCATGTTCAGGGGAGTATGATATAAAATGCTAATCTCCCCTGTTATTGGTAATGGTGAGAGGTTAGCATGTTTAGGGGAGTATGATATAAAATGCTAATCTCCCCTGTTATTGGTAATGTTGAGAGGTTAGCATGTTTAGGGGAGTATGATATAAAATGCTAATCTCCCCTGTTATTGGTAATGGTGAGACGTTAGCATGTTCAGGGGAGTATGATATAAAATGCTAATCTCCCCTGTTATAGGTAATGGTGAGAGGTTAGCATGTTTAGGGGAGTATGATATAAAATGCTAATCTCCCCTGTTATTGGTAATGGTGAGAGGTTAGCATGTTTAGGGGAGTATGATATAAAATGCTAATCTCCCCTGTTATTGGTAATGGTGAGAGGTTAGCATGTTTAGGGGAGTATGATATAAAATGCTAATCTCCCCTGTTATTGGTAATGTTGAGAGGTTAGCATGTTTAGGGGAGTATGATATAAAATGCTAATCTCCCCTGTTATTGGTAATGGTGAGAGGTTAGCATGTTTAGGGGAGTATGATATAAAATGCTAATCTCCCCTGTTATAGGTAATGGTGAGAGGTTAGCATGTTTAGGGGAGTATGATATAAAATGCTAATCTCCCCTGTTATTGGTAATGGTGAGAGGTTAGCATGTTCAGGGGAGTATGATATAAAATGCTAATCTCCCCTGTTATTGGTAATGGTGAGAGGTTAGCATGTTTAGGGGAGTATGATATAAAATGCTAATCTCCCCTGTTATTGGTAATGGTGAGAGGTTAGCATGTTTAGGGGAGTATGATATAAAATGCTAATCTCCCCTGTTATTGGTAATGGTGAGAGGTTAGCATGTTTAGGGGAGTATGATATAAAATGCTAATCTCCCCTGTTATTGGTAATGGTGAGAGGTTAGCATGTTTAGGGGAGTATGATATAAAATGCTAATCTCCCCTGTTATTGGTAATGGTGAGAGGTTAGCATGTTTAGGGGAGTATGATATAAAATGCTAATCTCCCCTGTTATTGGTAATGTTGAGAGGTTAGCATGTTTAGGGGAGTATGATATAAAATGCTAATCTCCCCTGTTATTGGTAATGGTGAGAGGTTAGCATGTTTAGGGGAGTATGATATAAAATGCTAATCTCCCCTGTTATAGGTAATGGTGAGAGGTTAGCATGTTTAGGGGAGTATGATATAAAATGCTAATCTCCCCTGTTACAGGTAATGGTGAGAGGTTAGCATGTTTAGGGGAGTATGATATAAAATGCTAATCTCCCCTGTTATAGGTAATGGTGAGAGGTTAGCATGTTTAGGGGAGTATGATATAAAATGCTAATCTCCCCTGTTATTGGTAATGTTGAGAGGTTAGCATGTTTAGGGGAGTATGATATAAAATGCTAATCTCCCCTGTTATAGGTAATGGTGAGAGGTTAGCATGTTTAGGGGAGTATGATATAAAATGCTAATCTCCCCTGTTATTGGTAATGGTGAGAGGTTAGCATGTTTAGGGGAGTATGATATAAAATGCTAATCTCCCCTGTTATTGGTAATGGTGAGAGGTTAGCATGTTTAGGGGAGTATGATATAAAATGCTAATCTCCCCTGTTATTGGTAATGGTGAGAGGTTAGCATGTTTAGGGGAGTATGATATAAAATGCTAATCTCCCCTGTTATTGGTAATGGTGAGAGGTTAGCATGTTTAGGGGAGTATGATATAAAATGCTAATCTCCCCTGTTATTGGTAATGGTGAGAGGTTAGCATGTTCAGGGGAGTATGATATAAAATGCTAATCTCCCCTGTTATTGGTAATGGTGAGAGGTTAGCATGTTTAGGGGAGTATGATATAAAATGCTAATCTCCCCTGTTATTGGTAATGGTGAGAGGTTAGCATGTTTAGGGGAGTATGATATAAAATGCTAATCTCCCCTGTTATAGGTAATGGTGAGAGGTTAGCATGTTTAGGGGAGTATGATATAAAATGCTAATCTCCCCTGTTATTGGTAATGTTGAGAGGTTAGCATGTTTAGGGGAGTATGATATAAAATGCTAATCTCCCCTGTTATAGGTAATGGTGAGAGGTTAGCATGTTTAGGGGAGTATGATATAAAATGCTAATCTCCCCTGTTATTGGTAATGGTGAGAGGTTAGCATGTTTAGGGGAGTATGATATAAAATGCTAATCTCCCCTGTTATTGGTAATGGTGAGAGGTTAGCATGTTTAGGGGAGTATGATATAAAATGCTAATCTCCCCTGTTATAGGTAATGGTGAGAGGTTAGCATGTTCAGGGGAGTATGATATAAAATGCTAATCTCCCCTGTTATTGGTAATGGTGAGAGGTTAGCATGTTTAGGGGAGTATGATATAAAATGCTAATCTCCCCTGTTATAGGTAATGGTGAGAGGTTAGCATGTTCAGGGGAGTATGATATAAAATGCTAATCTCCCCTGTTATTGGTAATGGTGAGAGGTTAGCATGTTTAGGGGAGTATGATATAAAATGCTAATCTCCCCTGTTATTGGTAATGGTGAGAGGTTAGCATGTTTAGGGGAGTATGATATAAAATGCTAATCTCCCCTGTTATTGGTAATGGTGAGAGGTTAGCATGTTTAGGGGAGTATGATATAAAATGCTAATCTCCCCTGTTATTGGTAATGGTGAGAGGTTAGCATGTTCAGGGGAGTATGATATAAAATGCTAATCTCCCCTGTTATTGGTAATGGTGAGAGGTTAGCATGTTTAGGGGAGTATGATATAAAATGCTAATCTCCCCTGTTATTGGTAATGGTGAGAGGTTAGCATGTTTAGGGGAGTATGATATAAAATGCTAATCTCCCCTGTTATTGGTAATGGTGAGAGGTTAGCATGTTTAGGGGAGTATGATATAAAATGCTAATCTCCCCTGTTATTGGTAATGGTGAGAGGTTAGCATGTTTAGGGGAGTATGATATAAAATGCTAATCTCCCCTGTTATTGGTAATGGTGAGAGGTTAGCATGTTTAGGGGAGTATGATATAAAATGCTAATCTCCCCTGTTATTGGTAATGGTGAGAGGTTAGCATGTTTAGGGGAGTATGATCTTAGTGCCTCTGTAACCTTCTCACTCGTCATTATTCATGATCATCCATAATCATGGTAGCATCCACATGAATGTAGAAATGTTCAGAAATATATTCTATTAATGGCTGAAGACATTATTCACCAATCAGTTCCTATTAAGTAAAACATCCAAAACAAACCGCAAATGCATCCAACAAGTTTGTAGAGTCACATAGACTCTATGTAGTAATTGTGGGACCAAATAGTAAACCTTTTACTACTTGAATATACTATAAATGAATTTGTCCAAACAAGGTTCTTAGGAGTAGAATCTAGTTGCAGGGCTGTGTGTCCAGATCAGGGTTGCGAAATTCTAAGAACTGTCAATAAATTCCCCAGATTTTTCAGAAGTCTTGGTTGGAGGATTCGAGATTTCCTTATTCCTTTCTGATTCCGGGAATCTTCCAACCGGAATTTTGGGAAAACCGAGAAATGTATTGAAAGTTCCCGGAACTTTGCAACCCGTAGTCCAGATACAATACATCCCAAATGGTACCCTATTCCCTACTGCTGTTGAACAGAGTCCTATAGGGAACAGTGTTTCATTTGGGACTCAGACCATCAGGATTGATAGCCCCAGGACCTGTACTGATGGAAGGTCAGTGAGTCCATGCAGACAGCTGCAGTAATGCTGGGAGGCCCGGGCCAAAATGAATACTATCATTTATTACAGCCATCTCACATCAGATCTTATCTAAAGGACGTATTGTTCAACAGGCTAGTAGTCTATTATACACAGGATATGGACTGGACCACCGTTTAGTGTGTGTGTGTGTGTGGGGAGGGGGGTGTTGGTTTTGGTTGAGTGCATGTGTGTGTGTGTGTGTATGTGTGTGTGTGTGTGTGTGTGTGTGTGTGTGTGTGTGTGTGTGTGTGTGTGTGTGTGTGTGTGTGTGTGTGTGTGTGTGTGTGTGTGTGTGTGTGTGTGTGTGTGTGTGTGTGTGTGTGTGAGAGGACAATAGTAAACAAACAAAAAATTTGACCAATGGGACATTTTGTTAGTCCCCACGAGGTCAAATGCTATTTCTAGGGGGTTTAGGGTTAAGGTTAGAATTAGTGTTAGGGTTAGAATTACGTTAAGGGTTAGGGTTAGGAGCTAGGGTTAGGGTCATGTTTTTGGCTTAAGGTTAGGTTTAGGGTTAAGGTTAGGGTTAGGGTAAGAGTAGGGTTAGGATAAGAGTTAACTGTACAAGACTGTGTGTGTGTGTGAGAGTGTGTGTGCGCGTGGGTGTGGGTGTGTGTGTGTGTGTGTGTGTGTGTGTGTGTGTGTGTGTGTGTGGGGAGGGGTGTGGGAGTGGTTGGAGGTGCTGGTTTTGGTTTTGGTTGTGTGCATGTGTGCACGTGAGGGGGAGGGGGAGGGGGACGGGGGGCTGTTGGTTTCAGTTGTGTGTGTGTGTGTGTGTGAGAGGACAATAGTAAACAAACAAAAAATTTGACCAATGGGACATTTTGTTAGTCCCCACGAGGTCAAATGCTATTTCTAGGGGGTTTAGGGTTAAGGTTAGAATTAGTGTTAGGGTTAGAATTACGTTAAGGGTTAGGGTTAGGAGCTAGGGTTAGGGTCATGTTTTTGGCTTAAGGTTAGGTTTAGGGTTAAGGTTAGGGTTAGGGTAAGAGTAGGGTTAGGATAAGAGTTAACTGTACAAGACTGTGTGTGTGTGTGAGAGTGTGTGTGCGCGTGGGTGTGGGTGTGTGTGTGTGTGTGTGTGTGTGTGTGTGGGGAGGGGTGTGGGAGTGGTTGGAGGTGCTGGTTTTGGTTTTGGTTGTGTGCATGTGTGCACGTGAGGGGGAGGGGGAGGGGGACGGGGGGCTGTTGGTTTCAGTTGTGTGTGTGTGTGTGTGTGTGTGTGTGTGTGTGTGTGTGTGTGTGTGTGTGTGTGTGTGTGTGTGTGTGTGTGTGTGTGTGTGTGTGTGTGTGTGTGTGTGTGTGTGTGTGTATGCATGCCCGGCCCTAGCCTCCCAGCGTTCAATGTTTACAAGAGTTTATCCCATGCTGCTTTCTCAAGCCTCCGTCTGCTTGTGTGAGTAACATGGCCACTACCCAAACTATGGGATTTTCAAAGGAAAACAAGTTCTAACCCTGTAGAACCCATTTCAATTCGCTATAAGTTGTGGTATTGTTTCTCTATATAAAACATAGGACCTGTTCAAATACTTTAGAAATACCATCATTCCTTGACCTAATCAGGAGTTAACCTTGCTTTCACCTTTCCAATCACTTGTACATTTTATTTTACCTTTATTTAACTAGGCAAGTCAGTTAAGAACAAATTCTTATTTACAATGACAGCCTACCCCAGCCAAACCCAGACAATGCTGTGCACCACCTTACGGGACTCCCAATTATGGCCAGATGTGATACAGCCTGGATTTGAACCAGGGACTGTAGTGACACCTCTTGCAATGAGATGCAGTGCCTTAGACCGTTGTGCCACTCGGGAGCCCAATGTGTGCTTACATTAAGGAAACAATACATACACATTTGGTAGTGCAAGGCAGAGTGAGAGAGTGAGGAGCAAAAACCTATGAAGTTAAAAATAAGACCTAATAACATCCCAGGGACCAGTGTCGGTCCTAGGACCAGAGTGTTGGAATACCCATACTAACATACCCAAGTAGCAACAAACAGTGAGTATACAGTATCTGCCAAACCATTTGGTTTTTACTTTTAATACAATTACCAATGTCTTAGTTTTTTCCTCGCTCAACTTTTTTCATTCAACTTTTTCACCCTGGACACTTTATCTGGACATGGTTCTACAGGACCTCCACCAGCCGAAAAAGCTAAGTAGTAACATTAATACTATGCCATCTAATTGCAGTCGCTGTACTCATCATATACAGGAGAACTGTCGCTTTATGGTGAGGATAGCCATGTTGCAAGCACGGCTTCAGATGCAATTGTTAGGCAAGGGTAATTTAAGTGTAGGAGAGGATGAAACGGCGTCTGTGCAACCAGTAAGTACAGATAGTTGTATTAATACCACATGCACATTCCCCGCAGTCGGACAATTTTCTCAAGGCTTCTGGCAAGAAATGCTGTCTGGAATGCTCAACCGGTGTTGCTCATTCAGCTGACACACTTTCAACCGGTTCTTCCCATGATGCAACGAGTCGGAGGCAGAGCATTCTCAGGTCTTTCCTGACCTGTTATGGGGTCTGAGCCACCGAAGCTTCCCATCATTAGCTCTGACAAATTGAAAACCCATTGGCAACTCCATTACCCACAGTATTGGACTTAAAACTAATCATCTAGCGACCATACACTGTTTCCCAGGGGGCAGGGCTACCGACGTTAAGGCTAATCTGAAGATGGTGCTGGCTAAAGCTAAAACTGGCGAGTGTAGAGAGTATACGAATACTGTTATCCACGTCGGCACCAACAATGTTAAGATGAAACAGTCAGAGGTCACCAAGCTCAACATAGCTTCAGCTTGTAAATCAGCTAGAAAGATGTGTCGGCATCGAGTAATTGTCTCTACAGCAGAGTCTCACAACTCAATTGCTGGTTGAAAACTGTTTTCTGTCCCTCCCAAAAGATAGAATTTGTAGATAATTGGCCCACTTTCTGGGACCCACTAACAGGACCAAGCCTGGCCTGCTGAGGAGTGACAGACGCCATCCTAGCTAGAGGGGTGCTCTCATCTTATCTATGAACATAGACAGGGCTCTAACTCCTCTAGCTCCACAATGAGATAGGGTGCAGGCCAGGCAGCAGGGTGTTAGCCAGCCTGCCAGCTTTGTGGAGTCTGTCACTAGCACAGTCAATAGTCACCTCAGCTATCCCGATTGAGACCGTGTCTGTGCGGTCTAGGTTGAGCAAAACAAAACATAGCCATGTTCGCCTTAGCAATCTCACTGGAATAAAGACCTCCTCCATTCCTGTCATTATTGAAAAATAGGGTTACTTAATGCTAGATCCCTCACTTCCAAGGCAGTCATAGTCAATGAACTAATCACTGATTATAATCTTGATGTGATTGGCCTGACTGAAACATGGCTCAAGCCTGATGAATTCACTGTGTTAAATGAGGCCTCTCCTCCCGGTTAAACTAGTGACCATATCTCCCTTGCATCCTGCAAAGGCGGAGGTGTTACTAACATTTCTGACAGCAAATTTCAAATAAGGAAGAAAAGAAACGACTGCTTTTTGATTAGACTACTGCACTGCTCTACTCTCCGGCTACCCGGATAAAGCACTAAATAAACTTCAGTTAGTGCTAAATATGGCTGCTAGAATCCTGACTAGATCCAAAAATGTAATAATATTACTCCAGTGCTAGCCTCTCTACACTGGCTTCCTGTTAAAGCTAGGGCTGATTTCAAGTTTTTACTGCTAACTTACAAAGCATTACATGGGCTTGCTCCTACCTATCTCTTCGATTTGGTCCTGCCGTACATACCTACACATACACTACGGTCACAAGACGCAGGCCTCCTTATTGTCCCTAGAATTTCTAAGCAAACAGCTGGAGGCAGGGCTTTCTCCTATATTTCTATGGAATGATCTGCCTAGCCATGTGAGAGACGCAGACTCGGTCTCGACCATTAAGTCCTTACTGAATACACATCTCTTCAGTAGGTCCTATAATTGAGTGTAGTCTGGCCCAGGAGTGTGAAGGTGAACGGCAAGGCACTGGAGTGACGAACTGCCCTTGCTGTCTCTGCCTGGCCAGCTCTGTCAGCTCTGTCACATTCGGGACCCGGGGCTAGGGTCCCCAGTCCGAGGTCGGCGGTGAGGGTCGCCGCTCCAAAGAGGCCACGGAGGCAGGTGAAGAGGAAGAAAAAAACTATGGTCCCGCGCCAAATCTGAAAATGTTGTGAAGCAACGCCTGTTTTCTGAAGAATTGCATTATGAGCCCTAAAGCCGCGGAAATAGTGTCCACTTCTTATATACTTTGTATTTTGGGGATTGTAGTACGACATCCAGGAATGTTTGGCATACTAACTAGATCCATACTATGACCAAAAAGCATACTAAATACTCACTTTACATCACAAATAGTATGCTTACTGCGGATAGTATGAGTATTCAAACACAGCTCAGGAGTTGAGGACCATTGTTAGGGCATGCAGTTGGGATTGAGGGAGGGGGGGGGGGGGTGTTTCTTGGTACCATAACTACTAAAAGTGATACAGATGTAGGATCTTAATATGAGCCAGTTTGCTACAGCAGGAAAATAATCCTGCAGCAACAGGAAATGTGAATTATTATGTGGATTATCAATAAGGGATTTTGTTTGTGAATGATGGTAAGGGAAAATCAAGTTTGACATTTCTAAGTGGAATTCTCAAATTTCAGAACCCTTTTTAAACCTCAAATACTCTATAAGTTTCAAATGTCCTGCATTGCAGGAATGTTGTCTTGCAACAGGGTGATCAAATTAAGATCCTACATCTGTATCCAAGCTGTTTCCATTTATTTTGGAGATATATTGGGTCCATGAACACAGGACCAGTGGCACTCAGGGTGGGGCAGGGGTCACTGACCCGGATGCCCATGCAGGGAGAAACACTTTAGTCAGGCCAGGGCTGGGAGGAATATCCACAGGTGACACGACCAGTGAAACTGCCCTTAATTATATCTTATTTGTGGGTAAAAACATATCAGATTTATCCAGAATCGGTCATGATGTTGAATTTGGCCATCAGTGCGTGTCCCTCAAAAATGTTGACCTCCACTGTAAGTACTTATTTCCTACAGTAAATGTTTGTAACCAGACCCAAAGGTTGTTGATATCTCTGATTGGTTAGACAACCGTAGTAGATGAAACCTGGTGGACAGAAGGGCTTGCAGGACTTTCTAAGCTTGTGTTGATGGGGATTGGGGCTCTGGTCGTTGACGGTGGGATGGTGAGAAATTCAATTTCCCCCTGCCTCCCTTTTTGCCTCCCCGGGCATGGTGCTGTTTGGATAGCTTGGCCTTGGCTTGGACGTGGTTTGTGACACATCAGATTACCACTCAGTAAAAGAGGCTGCCTGAGAACTTCAGAGACTGATCGGCCGCATGCCATGACTCAACACAGGAAGAATATACACTATATATACAAAAGTATGTGGACACCTCGTCAAATTATCTTCATGAAATAGGTTTCCATGGCTGAGCAGATGCTCACAAGTTCCCCATTCGCAATGCTAAGCATCAGATTGAGTAGTGTAAACCTCGCTGCCGTTAGACTCTGGAAACACATTCTCTGGAGTGATGAACGCCGGTTCACCATTTATTTATTAGATTTTTTTTTATTTAACTAGGCAAGTCAGTTAAGAAAAAAGGTTTATTTACAATGACGGCCCACCCCGGCCAAACCCTAACCCGGACGACACTGACTGGGCCAATTGTGCCTACAGGACACCCAAACACAGCCGGTTGGGATACAGCCTGGAATCGAACCACAGTCTGTAGTTATGCCTCTAGCACTGAGATACAGTGCCTTAGAACGCTGTGCCACTCGGGAGACCAACCAATCTGGGTTTGACGGATGCCAGGAGAACGCTACCTGCCCACTCGGGAGACCAACCAATCTGGGTTTGACGGATGCCAGGAGAACGCTACCTGCCCCAATGCATAGTGCCAACTGGTGGAGGAGGAATAGTGGCTTGGCCCCTTCAGGCTTGGCCCCTTAGTTCCAGTGAAGAAAAATGTTAATGCTACAGCATACAATGACATTCTAGACGATTCTGTGCTTCCAACTTTGTGGCAACCGTTTGGGTAAGGCCCTTTCCTGTTTCAGCATGACAATGCCCCTGTGCGCAAAGCGAGGTCCATACAGAACTGGTTTCTAATAAATAAATAAATAAATAAATACATACATACATACATACATACATACATACATACATACATACATAAATACATACATACATACATACAGTTGAAGTCGGAAGTTTACAAACACCTTAGCCAAATACATTTAAACTCAGTTTTTCACAATTCCTGACATTTAACCATAGTAAAAATTCCCTGTGTTAGGTCAGTTAGGATCACCATTTGATTTTAAGAATGTGAAATGACAGAATAATAGTAGAGGGAATTATTTATTTCAGCTTTTATTTCTTTCATCACATTCCCAGTGGGTCAGAAGTTTACATACACTCAATTAGTATTTGGTAGCATTGCCTTTAAATTGTTTATCTTGGGTCAAATGTTTTGTTTAGCCTTCCACAAGCTTCACACAATAAGGGTGAATTTTGGACCATGCCTCCTGACAGAGCTGGTGTAACTGAGTCAGGATTTTAGGCCTCCTTCCTCACACACGCTTTTTCAGTTCTGCCCACACATTTTCTATATGATTGAGGTCAGGGCTTTGTGATGGCCACTCCAATGCCTTGACATTGTTGTCCTTAAGCCATTTTGCCACAACTTTGTAAGTATGATTGGGGTCAATGTCCATTTGGAAGACTAATTTTCTACCAAGCTTTAACTTCCTGACTGATGTCTTGCTTCAAAATTTCCACATAATTATCCAGCCTCATGATGCCATCATTTTTATGATGTGCACCAATCCCTCCTGCAGCAAAGCACCCCCCACAACATGATGCTGCCACCCCCGTGCTTCACGGTTGGGATGGTGTTCTTCGGCTTGCAAGCCTCCCCCTTTTTCCTCCAAACATAACGATGGTCATTATGGCCAAACAGTTCTATTTCCCCAAAAAGTACGATATTTGTCCCCATGTGCAGTTGCAAACCGTAATCTGTCTTTTTTATGGTGGTTTTGGAGCAGTGACTTCTTCCTTGCTGAGCCGCCTTTCAGGTTATGTCGATATAGGACTCGTTTTACTGTGGATATAGATACTTTTGTACCTGTTTCCTCCAGCATCTTCACAAGGTCTTTTGCTGTTGTTCTGGGATTGATTTGCACTTTTCGCACCAAAGTGAGTTCATCTCTAGGAGACAGAACGTGTTTCCTTCCTGAGCGTTATGACGGCTACGTGGTCCCATGGTGTTTATACTTGCATACTACAGTTTGTACAGATGAATGTGGTACCTACAGGCATTTGGAAATTGCTCCCAAGGATGAACCAGACTTGTGGAGGTCTACCATTTTTTTTTCTGTGATTGGCTGATTTCTTTTGATTTTCCCATGATGTCAAGCAAAGAGGCACTGAGTTTGAAGGTAGGCCTTGAAATACATCCACAGGTACACCTCCGATTGACTCAAATGACATCAATTAGCCTATCAGAAGCTTCCATTACATAATTTTCTGGAATTGTCCAAGCTGTTTAAAGGCACAGTCAACTTAGTGTATGTAAACTTCTGACCCACTGGATTTGTGATACAGTGAAATAATCTGTCTCTAAACAATTGTTGGAAAAATGACTTGTGTCATGCACAAAGTAGAAGTCCTAACCGACTTGCCAAAACTATAGTTTGCTAACAATACATTTGTGGAGTGGTTGAAAAACGAGTTTTAATGACTCCAACCCAGTGTTGTAAACAAGTGTATGTAATCTGCTGACTTAAACTGTACATTTTACATACACATTATATATACACACTTTGCATACACATGTCACATAACAATAATACATTACCAAACATAAACTCTTTAATCCCGCCCCTCAGCCACTCTCACCCCATCCCACCTATCACCATAGACCTCAGCTCTTTAATCCCACCCCTCAGCCACTCTCACCCCATCCCACCTATCACCATAGACCTCAGCTCTTTAATCCCACCCCTCAGCCACTCTCACCCCATCCCACCTATCACCATAGACCTCAGCTCTTTAATCCCACCCCTCAGCCACTCTCACCCCATCCCACCTATCATCATAGATCACCCCTCAGCCACTCTCACCCCATCCCACCTATCGCCATGGACCACCCTCATTTGGTTTCCATGTGCATATATATTTTATAATTGTGCTGTGATGTTTTACATACATTTTGAACCATTCTAATCATATAGTATCCACAGATTGTGAGCTCAAGATGAAACCTTTACTATGAGTATCATTATATTATTTATTGACTGACTTTGGCTTTCCAAATCGCTCAACACTGCTATTTGTAAGGTTAATTTGAGGTGAAATTTGTGATTTGTTAACCATTCCTGAACCTGTGACCAGATACAAGCTACATTGGGGCAATACTAGAATAAATTATCTAGTGATTCTGTCTCTTCACAGAAAAATCTACATAACCCATATGTATAGAATTATGTTGGTGGCAAGAATTTTGTATGATCATTTAAATGGAAAAACGTGAAGTGTTGAATAAAGTGTTGTTGTTTGTACCAGTTCATAAACCATGTGCCATGGAATCGGTATATCGAAAATCTCTTCCCATTTGTTTTGCAACCTGTATGGCACAGCTGTCAACATTTTTGACCTCAAATGAAACTGGTATATTTGTCTATTTATGACAATTCCTTTCAGCCAATTTGTATCTTTAATAAATTGCAGGCAAACAAGTTCCCTACCTTCTCCCTTTTCCACTTGCCTCCTCATTTTTGTGGTAATGCTGCAATCAGTTAAATGTAAGTTTGGATTGAGCAGACTTTCCCATTTATTTACGATAGCCGCATATGTGACATAACTCCACCGTTTCTATCAATAATATCAGAAATAAATATAATACCATTTTCAAACATTTTTTCCATGAAGAATGTTTTTTTATTAATCCGTATATTTGAGTTTAACCACAACATTTGTTGTAATATTTGTTCTGGATATTTTGTGGAGGATAAAACTGAAATTGTAACCAGCTTTGTATGGCTGGTTGCTTTGTATGGGCGATACTTTTAAATTAGTCGGAAATTAGAAGTTGCAATCTGTATGAAGGCAAAAAAGGCCATTTTTGAACAAAGGATGAGCCTTTCTTAATAATCTACTGGAGAACCATTTTGGGTTTAAGTATAACTTCTGTATGAGTGAATTTTCAATAAATAGACAAGTATTTACCTCTCCATAGTTGCAGAATCGTATCTATTTTTGCAAACTTTCTGTTGAAATATATTCTGGTAAGTTTATTTATATTTTTTTGAGATTCACATTACTTCACCATCCGCCCATTTTATTGGTAAACTAGTAGTGTAAACTATGTAGTGTAAATGCTGTCTTTTAGCGATCCACTACGTAATATGGTTTTAGTTGGGGAGGCTAGAAAAGTGATCAATATCCTCAATGAGACTATGCAGGGATCCAGACTGCGGACAAAAACTTGAGTCATCGGCATACATTGACACTTTTGTTTTCAATGGCCATGATAAATAGACATGGAGACAACGGACAGCCTTGTTTAACTCCTCTTAAAAGCTCAATACTTTCTGAGCAGTAACCATTATTTATTATTTTACATCTGGGGTTGCTGTACATAACTTTAACCCATTGTATAAGAGATTCACAGAAATAAAATTAATTGAAAGGCATTTATATATAAATTATAGTCATACTATGAAGACCTGGCCTGGTATCTTTGATGTTTCATAATGTTCAATTATTTCAAGTAATTGTCGTATATTATCTCCTATATATTGTCCATGTAAAAAAACTGTCTGATCAGGATGAACAATATCCGGTTAAACCTTTTTTATTCTATGTGCTATGCATTTCGCCAGGATTTTCGCATTACAACATTGAAGTGTAAGAGGCCTCCAGATTTTTAAATGGACTGGATCTTTATACTTTTCACTGGGTTTTGTTTTAGTAGTAATGAAATCAGACCTTCTTGTTGAGTACCTGAAAGTCTACCATTTTTATAGGAGTAATTAAAACATGCTAATAAAGGATCTTTGAATACATCAAAAAAGGTCTGATATACCTCTACCGGTATACCATCAAGCCCTGGTGTTTTTCCAGTCTGAAAATATTGAATTGCCTCAAAGTTCCTCTTCTCTAAGTTGGCCTTCATACAGGTCTTTCTGTAAATTTGTTAATTTTACATCATCATTATTATAAGGAAATAAATCCTTACACTTAACATCATTCAGTGGAGATCGAAGATAAATATTTTGCTTCCTCCTTCAAAATATAATTTGATGAATCATGGATGACTCCATCCTTTGTAACAAGTTTCTGGATATTATTTTGAGTAACATTTCTGTGTTCAAGATTGAAGAAACATTTTGTGCATTTTTCACAATTTTCCATTCAATTCGCTTTATTTTTGTAACGCATTACACTTGATCGATCTTGAATAAGTACCTCCATTTCTTTTTGTTTGTCTTCTAACCTATTTTGTCCTTTATTAGTCTAATCTCTTTTGACCTAAACTGCTTTTGTTTTAATGAGTATTGTATTGAATGGCCTCTAAAAGTACATTTAAAAGTGTCCCATACAATAACTATGTATCTATGTCATACCCATGTTGTGCAGAAAAAGTAAATTATGAATTATTTTGTCTTAGTTAAGAACAAATTGTCATCCAATAGCCTTTGATTAAATTTACAATATCCCAGTCAACGTGGAAATTCTGTAAGAGTTATACGGAGGCCAATTAGTACTTTTTTTAAACTTTTGATGCCAGCAAGAATGAGTCCAGGAAGTAATCAAGACGGCTAGCTTGAGTTAAGCCTCCTCTATATACAGCATATCTCCATATATCCACTAGTTCTAAAAATGTATCTTGTTTTTTTAGGACCTGCTAAGTCATTGTAATTGTAACTGGCTATACTTATTTCCCCACTTACCATAATGATGCCCAAGTTTCAATTATACTTATCACAAGCAATGTTTGTAAACTTACCATTAAAACGCACCATGTTGATTAAGTGTCCATATACTGTGGCTGTACCATAATTTGCACTGTTAAGCATACTGTAGCTGCAACTTTGAAAACTTCAAATTGTCCTAGTATTTCACCCACTAAAACCTCCCCCATATCTAGGTCTGTTGTCACTAAGACCATCAGACCATCTCCAATTGGCGTCGGTCAGAGGGAAATATGGGCAGTCCCATGATAACAGAATTCAATACTGCCACCCTTAACTAACATATTCAAAGCCCCGTAAGTCTATTGCATATCTATAAGGGTGCATTTTAAGAGAACAAACCAAATAACATGGAAAACAGTCAGAATTTAAAAAATAATAATAATAGATCATATTGCTAAAAATAATAACAGCACAATATTATAAATTCATGCTCATATTTATAAAGTCCTAGCAAGTCTATAAGCGTGTCAGCCAAGCTTGATCAGTTCATTGGATCCAATTGTTAGAAAAAAAAACATTTTTAAATTAAGAGGGAACACCCTATATATATATATATATATCGCAAGGGCAGTTCTTTATGTCCATTACATGCAAGACGTATTTCATGTAGTCTTCATTATATCCTGTTTTATTCCCACAAAAAAGGAAGAAGGAACATGGAGTCTAACGGCAGCTATGGACCGCCAGTAAAAATGTGTCTTGTGCATCACACTGGGCATAAAGGATAACCTAAGTTGAATTTACAATCGACTCTGACACAGCCATGGCACGACAGCCAAGAATACATGCAGTACTGACAATCCAGAGCGAGTAAACCTGTAAAAACAACCCTCTCTCCACCCTCACACATTTTGTTTTTATTCCAGGGTCGTTGCTCTATCACCTGTTTTACACCTAGGCCTTTACAATTAGCATCAAGAATAATAAAGGTAGCGCAAATAGCTTATATGGAAATATAAAATATAACTCTCTCGCTTAGAGAAGTGCTTCCATAAGCCAGTTATTGTAATAGTTATACAGTTAATCTCAGTGCTAACCAGCCTGCCACACATTAATAGAGACAACAACCCTGTTAAAAATACCTAATCCATTTGCCGGTGTGTATCGGAACAATAGTATGTCCTTTACATCGTAAACGGATAATGACACCAATTATTTTAGGATCATATAGGCTGACTCCAATAGAGAACCTAGGCAGGTTTTTCATTCTGTAATTATTTATCCTTATCCTACATTAGATCTAGTCATATTTATTACGTTTTATATTAAAAGCTAATCGTTCCGGATTGGAAGAACTTGACTGGCCTGCACAGAACCAAGAACCACTTTGGGATGAATTGGAGCGCTGACTTCGAGCCAGGCATAATCGTCCAACATCCCGACCTCATTAATGCTCTTGCGGAATGGAAGCAAGTCCCCGCAGCAATATTCCAACATCTAGTGGAAGTCAGTTAGTTCATTCCTTTCCAGTTCAAATGAGATTCTCTTGTTGTTCCAAAGAATTTGGATCAAGGCGGCTGTCTTTCATTCAGAAGTAAGTTGATCTTGTATGGGAAATGTGTAGGCAAATAGAAATGGGATATTGATGGAACATAATCAATATTTACATCAACTATAAATTAATTTAACCTTAGTATAATGCATGTGCACGTGTAACTTCAACATTCATGTAAATCATATGAGATGTGTATGGGATTGATGGCAAAATCCTATTTGAAAGCGGAAGTCTTAAGTTAGTTATCTGTGGACTGCATACATTTGCAGCTGAGAGAGAGAGAGAGAGAGAGATTTTGACCACCTCCTACTGATTTCACATTAACTCAGCCTTTCCCAAACTTGGTCCTCGAGACCCCAGCTGTGTTGTGTTGCCGTATCACTACACAGCTGATTCAAATTATCAAAGCTCGATGGCCCTTTAATGTGGCCCTCATTAGAACAGATCCATCTCCCAGCCACCTATCCATAAAATAGAGGAATTCCTTTTAAAGCCTCATCCAATTTAACTGGACCGCTGATCACTTCATCAACCACAGATGTTTGCTTGATTAATTGGAGATGGAAGGGGAGTTCCATGTGATCACGGCTCTGTATAGTACTGTGCATTGCTGTGAATTCGTTTTGAACTTGGGGGCTGTGAAGAGACCCCTGGTGGCATGTCTTGTGGGGTATGTATGGATGTCTGAGCTGAATGTTATTTGATTATGTAGAGAATCTGACATTTTTTCGTCACAATAATCTCACATCCTCCCTCAACTAGGAAAGACTGGCATGCATTTTGTTGATGTGAGTTCTGTATGTGCAGTTAAGGACAAGGTGTGCTGCTCTGTTTTGAGCCAGCTACAGCTTTGCTAGGTCTTTCTTTGCTGCACTTGACCATATTACCGGACAGTAATCAAGATGGGACAAGATCAAAGCCTGAACATCTGGTACAGTTGATCTTTGTGTAAAAAAATCATCAAATCAAACCCCCGAGCTGACAAGGTAAAAATCTGTCGTTCTGCCCTTGAACAAGGCAGTTAACCCTCTGTTCCTATGCCGTCAATGAAAATAAGAATTTGTTCTTAACTGACTTGCCGAGTTAAATAAAGGTCAAATATCTATTTATTTTTTTTTACCTTTGTGTAAGACCAGTGGCAAATCATTTGTAAAAATTGAGAAGAGTAACAGCCAAAGGCAACTGCCCTGAGGGACACCGCACTGTACATATCTGATGTTAGAGAAGCTTCCATTGAAGAATACTCTCTGGGTTCTATTGGATAAATAACTCTCAACCGTGTGATGGCAGGTGATGTAAAGTCATGGCAAATTAGTTTCTTCAATAACAATTTATGATGCATAACTTCAAAGGGCTGCATTGAAATCTAACAGGCCGGCTCCAACTATCATCTTTATTATCCATTTATTTTAACCAATCAACTGTCATCTGAGTCAACGCAGTAACAGTTGAATTACCTTTATATGCATGCTGAAAGTCAGTAGTTAATTTGTTCTCTGAAAAATAGCATTTTATTTGGTCAAACAGAATCCTCTCCATCAGTTTACTAAGAACAGGCAGCAAAGTGATTGGCGGCTGTTAGAGCCAGCAAAGGGTGCTTTACAATTTTTAGGCAGTGGAATTACTTTAGCTGCCTTCCACGCCTGTGGACACACACTCCTTTCGGCTTTTGTTAAATATATAGCAAATAGGGGTGGTAATACAGTCTGCTACCATTCTCAATAGTTTACCATCAAGGTTGTCTATAATACAGTCTGCTTATTCTCAATAGTTTCCCATCAAGGTTGTCTATACCTGGTGGTAATACAGTCTGCTTATTCTCAATAGTTTCCCATCAAGGTTGTCTATAATACAGTCTGCTTATTCTCAATAGTTTCCCATCAAGGTTGTCTATACCTGGTGGTAATACAGTCTGCTACCGTTCTCAATAGTTTCCCATCAAGGTTGTCTATAATACAGTCTGCTTATTCTCAATAGTTTCCCATCAAGGTTGTCTATACCTGGTGGTAATACAGTCTGCTACCGTTCTCAATAGTTTCCCATCAAGGTTGTCTATAATACAGTCTGCTTATTCTCAATAGTTTCCCATCAAGGTTGTCTATACCTGGTGGTAATACAGTCTGCTACCGTTCTCAATAGTTTCCCATCAAGGTTGTCTATACCTGGTGGTAATACAGTCTGCTTATTCTCAATAGTTTCCCATCAAGGTTGTCTATAATACAGTCTGCTTATTCTCAATAGTTTCCCATCAAGGTTGTCTATACCTGGTGGTAATACAGTCTGCTACCGTTCTCAATAGTTTCCCATCAAGGTTGTCTATAATACAGTCTGCTTATTCTCATTAGTTTCCCATCAAGGTTGTCTATACCTGGTGGTAATACAGTCTGCTACCGTTCTCAATAGTTTCCCATCAAGGTTGTCTATAATACAGTCTGCTTATTCTCAATAGTTTCCCATCAAGGTTGTCTATACCTGGTGGTAATACAGTCTGCTACCGTTCTCAATAGTTTCCCATCAAGGTTGTCTATACCTGGTGGTAATACAGTCTGCTACCGTTCTCAATAGTTTCCCATCAAGGTTGTCTATAATACAGTCTGCTTATTCTCATTAGTTTCCCATCAAGGTTGTCTATACCTGGTGGTAATACAGTCTGCTACCGTTCTCAATAGTTTCCCATCAAGGTTGTCTATAATACAGTCTGCTTATTCTCAATAGTTTCCCATCAAGGTTGTCTATACCTGGTGGTAATACAGTCTGCTTATTCTCAATAGTTTCCCATCAAGGTTGTCTATAATACAGTCTGCTTATTCTCAATAGTTTCCCATCAAGGTTGTCTATACCTGGTGGTAATACAGTCTGCTACCGTTCTCAATAGTTTCCCATCAAGGTTGTCTATAATACAGTCTGCTTATTCTCAATAGTTTCCCATCAAGGTTGTCTATACCTGGTGGTAATACAGTCTGCTATCGTTCTCAATAGTTTCCCATCAAGGTTGTCTATACCTGGTGGTAATACAGTCTGCTACCGTTCTCAATAGTTTCCCATCAAGGTTGTCTATAATACAGTCTGCTTATTCTCAATAGTTTCCCATCAAGGTTGTCTATACCTGGTGGTAATACAGTCTGCTACCGTTCTCAATAGTTTCCCATCAAGGTTGTCTATAATACAGTCTGCTACCGTTCTCAATAGTTTCCCATCAAGGTTGTCTATACCTGGTGGTAATACAGTCTGCTTATTCTCAATAGTTTCCCATCAAGGTTGTCTATAATACAGTCTGCTTATTCTCAATAGTTTCCCATCAAGGTTGTCTATACCTGGTGGTAATACAGTCTGCTACCGTTCTCAATAGTTTCCCATCAAGGTTGTCTATACCTGGTGGTAATACAGTCTGCTACCGTTCTCAATAGTTTCCCATCAAGGTTGTCTATAATACAGTCTGCTTATTCTCAATAGTTTCCCATCAAGGTTGTCTATACCTGGTGGTAATACAGTCTGCTACCGTTCTCAATAGTTTCCCATCAAGGTTGTCTATACCTGGTGGTAATACAGTCTGCTACCGTTCTCAATAGTTTCCCATCAAGGTTGTCTATAATACAGTCTGCTTATTCTCAATAGTTTCCCATCAAGGTTGTCTATACCTGGTGGTAATACAGTCTGCTACCGTTCTCAATAGTTTCCCATCAAGGTTGTCTATACCTGGTGGTAATACAGTCTGCTACCGTTCTCAATAGTTTCCCATCAAGGTTGTCTATAATACAGTCTCCTTATTCTCAATAGTTTCCCATCAAGGTTGTCTATACCTGGTGGTAATACAGTCTGCTACCGTTCTCAATAGTTTCCCATCAAGGTTGTCTATAATACAGTCTGCTTATTCTCATTAGTTTCCCATCAAGGTTGTCTATACCTGGTGGTAATACAGTCTGCTACCGTTCTCAATAGTTTCCCATCAAGGTTGTCTATAATACAGTCTGCTTATTCTCATTAGTTTCCCATCAAGGTTGTCTATACCTGGTGGTAATACAGTCTGCTACCGTTCTCAATAGTTTCCCATCAAGGTTGTCTATAATACAGTCTGCTTATTCTCAATAGTTTCCCATCAAGGTTGTCTATACCTGGTGGTAATACAGTCTGCTTATTCTCAATAGTTTCCCATCAAGGTTGTCTATAATACAGTCTGCTTATTCTCAATAGTTTCCCATCAAGGTTGTCTATACCTGGTGGTAATACAGTCTGCTACCGTTCTCAATAGTTTCCCATCAAGGTTGTCTATAATACAGTCTGCTTATTCTCAATAGTTTCCCATCAAGGTTGTCTATACCTGGTGGTAATACAGTCTGCTACCGTTCTCAATAGTTTCCCATCAAGGTTGTCTATAATACAGTCTGCTACCGTTCTCAATAGTTTCCCATCAAGGTTGTCTATACCTGGTGGTAATACAGTCTGCTACCGTTCTCAATATTTTCCCATCAAGGTTGTCTATAATACAGTCTGCTTATTCTCAATAGTTTCCCATCAAGGTTGTCTATACCTGGTGGTAATACAGTCTGCTACCGTTCTCAATAGTTTCCCATCAAGGTTGTCTATAATACAGTCTGCTACCGTTCTCAATAGTTTCCCATCAAGGTTGTCTATACCTGGTGGTAATACAGTCTGCTTATTCTCAATAGTTTCCCATCAAGGTTGTCTATAATACAGTCTGCTTATTCTCAATAGTTTCCCATCAAGGTTGTCTATACCTGGTGGTAATACAGTCTGCTACCGTTCTCAATAGTTTCCCATCAAGGTTGTCTATACCTGGTGGTAATACAGTCTGCTACCGTTCTCAATAGTTTCCCATCAAGGTTGTCTATAATACAGTCTGCTTATTCTCAATAGTTTCCCATCAAGGTTGTCTATACCTGGTGGTAATACAGTCTGCTACCGTTCTCAATAGTTTCCCATCAAGGTTGTCTATAATACAGTCTGCTTATTCTCATTAGTTTCCCATCAAGGTTGTCTATACCTGGTGGTAATACAGTCTGCTACCGTTCTCAATAGTTTCCCATCAAGGTTGTCTATAATACAGTCTGCTTATTCTCATTAGTTTCCCATCAAGGTTGTCTATACCTGGTGGTAATACAGTCTGCTACCGTTCTCAATAGTTTCCCATCAAGGTTGTCTATAATACAGTCTGCTTATTCTCAATAGTTTCCCATCAAGGTTGTCTATACCTGGTGGTAATACAGTCTGCTTATTCTCAATAGTTTCCCATCAAGGTTGTCTATAATACAGTCTGCTTATTCTCAATAGTTTCCCATCAAGGTTGTCTATACCTGGTGGTAATACAGTCTGCTACCGTTCTCAATAGTTTCCCATCAAGGTTGTCTATACCTGGTGGTAATACAGTCTGCTACCGTTCTCAATAGTTTCCCATCAAGGTTGTCTATAATACAGTCTGCTTATTCTCAATAGTTTCCCATCAAGGTTGTCTATACCTGGTGGTAATACAGTCTGCTACCGTTCTCAATAGTTTCCCATCAAGGTTGTCTATAATACAGTCTGCTACCGTTCTCAATAGTTTCCCATCAAGGTTGTCTATACCTGGTGGTAATACAGTCTGCTTATTCTCAATAGTTTCCCATCAAGGTTGTCTATAATACAGTCTGCTTATTCTCAATAGTTTCCCATCAAGGTTGTCTATACCTGGTGGTAATACAGTCTGCTACCGTTCTCAATAGTTTCCCATCAAGGTTGTCTATACCTGGTGGTAATACAGTCTGCTACCGTTCTCAATAGTTTCCCATCAAGGTTGTCTATAATACAGTCTGCTTATTCTCAATAGTTTCCCATCAAGGTTGTCTATACCTGGTGGTAATACAGTCTGCTACCGTTCTCAATAGTTTCCCATCAAGGTTGTCTATAATACAGTCTGCTTATTCTCATTAGTTTCCCATCAAGGTTGTCTATACCTGGTGGTAATACAGTCTGCTACCGTTCTCAATAGTTTCCCATCAAGGTTGTCTATAATACAGTCTGCTTATTCTCAATAGTTTCCCATCAAGGTTGTCTATACCTGGTGGTAATACAGTCTGCTACTGTTCTCAATAGTTTCCCATCAAGGTTGTCTATACCTGGTGGTAATACAGTCTGCTACCGTTCTCAATAGTTTCCCATCAAGGTTGTCTATAATATAGTCTGCTTATTCTCAATAGTTTCCCATCAAGGTTGTCTATACCTGGTGGTAATACAGTCTGCTACCGTTCTCAATAGTTTACTATCAAGGTTGTCTATAATACAGTCTGCTACCGTTCTCAATAGTTTTCCCATCAAGGTTGTCTATAATACAGTCTGCTTATTCTCAATAGTTTCCCATCAAGGTTGTCTATACCTGTTGGTAATACAGTCTGCTACCGTTCTCAATAGTTTACCATCAAGGTTGTCTGTACCTGATGGCTGATCATTATTCATGGATAACAATAGTTTTTCCACCTCTTCCACACTAACTTGACCAAATTCAAAACAGCATTATTTTTCTTTCATTATTAAATATTTTATAACGAAATATGATGGTTCAGTGTTGTAATTTTACTTCTGAGTTGTTTTACTTTGAAATAGTCATTGAAATGATTTGCAACAAAAGATGTTGTTATAAATGACCCATCAACTTTAATGAACAATGGAGATTAATTGTGTTTTCTGCCCATTATATAATTTAAGGTGCTCCAAAGTCTTTTTACATTGTGTTTTATGTAACTGATCTTTGTTTGGTAATTTAAATAATATCACACATGTTATCAAGCATTGCACACATCATCAAAATACTGACTTAGCACTTGGTGGCCTATAGCAGCACCCCAAAAGAAGATGCTTCAGATGAGGCAGGTGAACTTGCAAAAACAACACTTCAATATTTGACATGAGATCCTCTGTAAGAGTTTCAAAAATATATATCTGAAAATACACAGCAAATACAAAAAAGGTGTGTGTGTGTGTGTGTGTGTGTGTGTGTGTGTGTGTGTGTGTGTGTGTGTGATCTGCTCTGGCAGATCCGGACTGGAGGGAGACTTGGTTCTGGGAGCAGGCACAGGACTCACCAGGCTGGGGAGACCTACATGCGGCCTCTTCCTTGGCTGAGGCACCCGATGCACTGGGCCGTGGAGGCGCACTGGAGGTCTCGAGCAACTAGCCTGCACAACCCGTCCTGGCTGGATACGCCCTGTAGCCCGGCAAGTGCGGAGAGTTGGAACAGGCCGCACTGGGCTGTGCTGGCGAACCGGGGACACTGTGCGTAGGGCTGGTGCGGTATAACCCGGGCCGAGGATACGCACTGGAGTCCAGATGCGCTGAGCCGGCTTCATCCCTCCTGGCTCGATGCCCACTCTAGCCCGGCCGATTCGTGGAGCTGCGATGTAACGTACCAGGCTGTGAACGTGCACTGGAGACACTGTGCGCTCCACCACATAACACGTACTGGTGCCTGACCAGTACGACGCTCCACCCGGTAAGCACGGGGAGTTGGCTCAGGTCTCCTACCTGACTCTGCCAATCTCCCCGTGAGGCTGCCTCTCGTGCACTTTTCCTCGAGCCAACTCCTCGTAGCGTCGCCGCTCCACTTTGGCTGCCTCTAGCTCCTCTTTAGGACGACAATACTCTCCCGGCTGTGCCCATGGTTCCTTGCCGTCCAAGATTTCCTCCCATGTCCAGGAGTCCATTCTTCCACGCTGCTTGGTCCTTTGGTGGTGGGTAGTTATGTAACGTTGTGTAATGTTGGTGGAAGAAGGTGAGGACCAAGGTGCTGCGTGGTGTTCATCTTTTTATTTTGAACTGAACACTGAATAAAAACAACAAAGAGAACAACCGAAACAGTTCTGTCTGGTACAAAAACAGACAGCAACTACCCACACCACATAGACAGCTGTCCCTGATTGAGAACCATACTCGGCCAAAAACAAAGAAATACAAAAACATAGAAAAAATAACACAGAATGCCCACCCTAGTCACACCCTGGCCTAACCAAAATAGAGAATAAAAAGCCTCTCTATGGCCAGGGCGTGACAATGACATCCACCTCTCCCTGGGAGAACTGAAAACTATTCTTAGGGTCTTGGTCCTTTCTGGTCAGATCGTCCATTATTTTGTTAGTTGAGTCCATCAGTATTTGGACAAAGCTCTTGAAGCTATTGTCCTATTGTTGTAAGAACTGCTTGTAGAACCCCTTTTGTTTGTTTGAAAGATCCTTCACCTGTGATAGAGAATCACTAGCCTCTCCATTACTTCCACCTTTGGCTTTTGATGGCATGGTAGCAATGTAGGCTAACGCTGGTACACCACGCAGTTCCAGACAGGGCAGGTCACAGGGAAGATTTAAACAGCAACAAACAGCAGACATTTAGACAGCCGCAAACCAGGGACAATCAACAGTCCCAGCCACAAGGGCTAACCTCTTTGCGGGCTGTGTTCAAGCTCTCAAGGAAGCCTTGTTAGTTTGATAACTAGTTAGCAGCTAGGCTAGCTGCTATGCAAAGCTGCTCTTCAAACTTTTGGTTGGAAGGATCTCTGGAGAGATATAGCAATCCCGCCAGCTGAGGATAACAGCGTTGCGGGATCCAAATTCAAAATGTGCTGTAGCTGGTAACCAAACGTTATAACCTTCCAATGAAGATTCCATGTAGAACCCTACCCATCCACAAATAAGAAAAGAGAGAGGAGTCTACATGTTGTTAATACACTGTTATCACTCAGTGTGAGAGAGTAGTGACTTAACCATTCAGAATGAACGCTTCAAAGTAATGTTTAACCCTACCCAAAACCTTAACCCTTAACTCCGAAATTTGACGTTTGGATCAACTTCAAAATGTTTTGAGAAACATGGATAAATATCAGAATCTGAAGTCAAATTGGTAAAACCGTGAGATCTTGTTGGTCGTGAGGGCGATCTCAACAGAGCTGTTAGCTCTGGTATGTTAGTGTTTGGAACCAACCCCTTGTCCACCTCTTCACTGGCTTCCTGAATGGGAGGGATGACCCTCAGAGTGATCCTCAAGTGGAGAGTTTATTGGACAATAGTTTGAGGTTGATAAGACGTTTGGTTGAGGTTGTTAAGATGTTAGCTTAATTAAGGGGTCTTTCACATCAAATTGGTTTAGAGCTGTTTTTCGAAACTGTAGTGTTTTCCCCCTTAGTTCAGTTTGTTTGGACTCGTGTGAACACTTTGTCAGGAGCGCACTAAACGTTCGCTCAAAAAGGATGGTCTCGGGGTTCGCTGCAGCTGACAACGAAGTCGGGAACAAACACAGCAAAAGAACCTGAGGCGCACAGTATTATTGCTTGTTTGACTTCGAACATGTGATGAAATGCAGTAGCCCTCCTTAACTTAATATCTCTGAAACATTTTGTCAGTAGCAGTGCATTTTGAGGCATCTGATGCAGATTAGGGGAGAGGGTGCTATAACCTACCAGGGATATAGGCTACAGAATCTAACCTGTTCACTAGTGGTTACAACAGCTATGGTTTTCTCCCGCATGTTGTTGGAAGACCAAAGCCAAACTAATGATGTTTTGGGACACAAGTTATTCTTCTTGATAATCATAGAATGGATTTAGCGTGAGATGTTTTCCTCCAATAAAACAAATGACCTGTATGAAACGTGGTTGTCTAGGCATTTCATTTCGTTTGACATTTGGCAACAAGAAAGCTACCGGACCAACCAAAATATATACAATGTAAACAAATAATGAAACTGTGATTCAAACTATAGCTGAGAACTATGTGTGACAACGTACTGGCCTCACTCAGGTCACAGTGTTAGTCAACATCTCACTCTTTTTCCTCAGAGTCAGATGTAAAAACAAACGTCAGCTAGGACCTATTCAAGGTTGAAATTCTATGTTGTTGTTTCCCATGGTGCGTGTGTGTGTGTGTGTGTGTGTGTGTGTGTGTGTGTGTGTGTGTGTGTGTGTGTGTGTGTGGGTTCTCAGCTTTATCTATACCTTTTGATCCCCTCTCCTATTCAGACACACATCTCCATCCCGCCTCTTTCTAAATGGAGCTATGTCTCTTTCTCCTGAGACTTCCCCTCCACCTTAGTGGCTCACCACTCAACAGCACATTGGGGTCTGGGGTGACAGGTCAGGCACCCGAGCACTGTAACGATGTCCAGGCTTAGAACCACCAGTGACCAGTGCTATATATTGAAGATGTTTCTGTATGAGAGAGAGAAATAGAGTGTGTGTGTGTGTGTGTGTGTGTGTGTGTGTGTTTCTGTATGTGTGTGTGTTTCTGTATGTGTGTGTGTGTGTGTGTGTGTGTGTGTGTGTGTCTGTATGTGTGTGTGTGTGTGTGTGTGTGTGTGTGTCTGTATGTGTGTGTGTGTGTGTGTGTGTCTGTATGTGTGTGTGTGTGTGTGTGTGTGTGTGTGTGTGTGTGTGTGTGTGTGTGTGTGTGTGTGTGTGTGTGTGTGTGTGTGTGTGTGTCTGTATGTGTGTGTGTGTGTGTGTGTGTGTGTGTGTGTGTGTGTGTGTGTGTGTGTGTGTGTGTGTGTGTGTGTGTGTGTGTGTGTGTGTGTCGGTATTTAACCGGTTGAAAGGAAACTGTCCATCAATGGAGTATCTGAAAACTATTTGACTGTATGAGATGTTTAAAGCGTCACCACTGATTTCCCTACTGGCCTCTCATCAATACCACACCGCCAGTCTTCTGACTACTGATGGGTGATGCACAGAAGGCCCCTCTTAACCGTTTCATTCATTTATGCATTCATTTATCTGCTCCCTTGTTCATTTACACATTTGTATATTCATTTATTCATTTAGTATTGACTTCATTTTGATACAGCTGTCCTCCGGTTTTTCAAACAGAATATATGTGGAGCATGTTGTTATTTGTGTGTGTGTGTGTGTTTTTGTTGTAATGTCACATACACCAAATAAGCACAGTGAAATGTGTTGTTCTACGGCGCCAGCCATTGTAGAATTGTGTGTGTGTGTGTGTGTGTGTGTGTGTGTCTGTATGTGTGTGTGTGTGTGTGTGTATGTGTCTCTGTGTATGTGTGTGTGTGTGTGTGTGTGTGTGTGTGTGTGTGTGTGTGTGTGTGTGTGTGTGTATGTGTATCTGTGTGTGTGTGTGTGTGTGTGTGTGTGTGTGTGTGTGTGTGTGTGTGTGTGTGTGTGTGTCTCTGTGTATGTGTGGGTGTGTATTGGGAGAAGCATTGGAATGCACTAAGAGGGGTGAGTGTTAACAGGCCCTTGTAACTCTAATCCATTCCCACTCTGTAATTTACTCTGCTGTCGATGGGCAAATAACAGATAATCACATAATTGATAACCACGTCATTCCACCTAGTTACTTCCGTAGAAATCGAATCTCATTCTAGTTCTGTTATCATTTTAGTGTTATCTACAATGTGATGTGGATGTGGCACGGCTTGCAAACTATCATGGATTACAAAATTAACCACGCATGAGAGCACAGGTTGTTCTGGACGACTGTGTGATCACGTTCCCACTTGCCAATGTGAATAAGACCTTTAACATTCAGGTTAACATTCTCAAGGCCGCGGGACCAGACAGATTACCAGGACGCATACTCAGAGCATGTGCTGACCAGCTGGCAAGTGTCTTCATTGACATTTCCAACCTCTCCCTGACCCAGTCTTTAATACCTACATGTTTCAAGCAGACCACCATTGTCCCTGTGCCGAATAACATTTTAAAAGGCGGGTCATGACTCACATCAACACCATCATCCCAGACACCTTGGACCCACTCGAATTGGAATACCATCCCAACAGATCCACAGATGACGCAACCTCTATTGCACTCCACACTTCCCTTTCCTACCTAGAAAATAGGAACATCTAAAAAAAAATGTGTCCTAAAGACAACATCCTAGAGATAACACTCTAGAGATAACACCCTAAAGATACACCCTAAAGATAACTCCCTAAAGATAACATCCTAAAGATGTCACCATAAAGATGACACCCTAAAGATGGCACCCTAAAGATTACACCCTAAAGATGACACCCTAAAGACAACACCCTAAAGATAACACCCTAAAGAAGATGACACCCTAAAGATGGCACCCTAAAGATGACACCCTAAAGACAACACCCTAAAGACAACATCCTAAAGATAACACCCTAAAGAAGATGACACCCTAAAGAAGATGACACCCTAAAGAAGATGACACCCTGAAGATAACACCCTAAAGATAACACCCTAAAGATGACACCCTAAAGATAACACCCTAAAGATGACACCCTAAAGAATATGACACCCTAAAGATAACACCCTAAAGATGACACCCTAAAGATGACACCCTAAAGATAACATCCTAACAATTATTGTAACGATAAGGTCCTTTTAACATTTCAGTTCTTGAAGTATCATTGAGCTGTTGGAATGGGATATGGATGAAAAAAGACTATTTGAAAAATAATACATTGTTTTCAGGGCTTTAGCCTAGTGATTAAAGCCCATAGTATAATGTTTCATAACTTGTTATAAATGTATGAGCAGGTGTGGGCTTTAATAATGTCTTATAAGGCTTGAGATGAATCTAAATACAAACAACTCTGGACGAAAGTCCCATCTCCCCCAGCTCCCGAAAGCCTGTCATCAGTAACCAGTGTTTGCCCACACAGGCCGAGACGGGATTTGTTTACCGGTGTGATATGGTTCCCGGTAGCGTAAGAACACGTTGTGTGATAGCAGGTCAGGTGACCAATTCAATATAACAACCATTAAACATAAGAGCATTTCATCAAAATAAACTGTTTTTATGCTAGTTTTATGGTTTGTAATAATAACTTAAACTTTGAAAAGCATAGAGGTAAACATTGCAAAAGAGAACCAAGTCTTATAACACATAGGGATGTGATTATAACACATACTCCTTGATTATGTATCATATGCCAAAACCACAGTGCATAACATTGATATGCAATTTGCAAAGAAGCAGGTCATTAGAACAAAGATCGTAAGGCCTACGTGTATTTCAGGTAGGACAGAGAAAGTTGACATACAATGGCTTTACATATGAAAATGTATCAATGTGTCAACTAAATTAAATTAAATTGTATTGGTCACATGCGCCGAATACAACCAGTGTAGACATTGAAATGCTAACTCAAGCGCCCATTCCCAAACGTTCAGAGTGAACAAGTAAGATAAATATTTTCTAAATAATAAAGGGCATTTTAACACAAACATTATGTGCAAAAAAAGTTAAGATTATCTAAAAAAATAGCACAATTGGTCAGGATCCCGTTAAACGTCCGTCATTCCCTGCTGTGCCATTCTAACACTATACAGTTGTCCATGAGGTCAAGCCTGCCATCTCATACTGTACAGAAGACAATGAGGTCAAGTCTGCCATCTCATACTGTACAGAAGACAATGAGGTCAAGTCTGCCATCTCATACTGTACAGAAGACAATGAGGTCAAGTCTGCCATCTCATACTGTACAGAAGACAATGAGGTCAAGTCTGCCATCTCATACTGTACAGAAGACAATGAGGTCAAGTCTGCCATCTCATACTGTACAGAAGACAATGAGGTCAAGTCTGCCATCTCATACTGTACAGAAGACAATGAGGTCAAGTCTGCCATCTCATACTGTACAGAAGACAATGAGGTCAAGTCTGCCATCTCATACTGTACAGAAGACAACGAGGTCAAGTCTGCCATCTCATACTGTACAGAAGACAATGAGGTCAAGTCTGCCATCTCATACTGTACAGAAGACAATGAGGTCAAGTCTGCCATCTCATACTGTACAGAAGACAATGAGGTCAAGTCTGCCATCTCATACTGTAAAGAAGACAATGGGGGATTTTCTTTTTGAAAAACCCATTGAAAAACTGAATTGGTGACGAAACATAAAACTCGTTTTTTTCCTCACAGCCGATGACAATTCAAAGAGGAATCAGTGTCGTTTTGTCCGAAAAATTGACCAGAGGTTAAAGAATTGACCAGAGAATGAAGAGTTGACCAGAGATTAAAGAGTTGAACAGAGATTAAAAAGTTGACCAGAGAATGAAGAGTTGACCAGAGATTAAAGAGTTGACCAGAGATTAAAGAGTTGACCAGAGAATGAAGAGTTGACCAGAGATTAAAGAGTTGACCAGAGATTAAAGAGTTGACCAGAGATTAAAGAGTTGACCAGAGATTAAAGAGTTGACCAGAGATTAAAGAGTTGAACAGAGATTAAAGAGTTTAACATAGATTAAAGAGTTGACCAGAGAATGAAGAGTTGACCAGAGATTAAAGAGTTGACCAGAGATTAAAGAGTTGACCAGAGATTAAAGAGTTGAACAGAGATTAAAGAGTTGACCAGAGATTAAAGAGTTGACCAGAGAATGAAGAGTTGACCAGAGATTAAAGAGTTGACCAGAGATTAAAGAGTTGACCAGAGATTAAAGAGTTGACCAGAGATTAAAGAGTTGACCAGAGATTAAAGAGTTGACCAGAGATTAAAGAGTTGACCAGAGATTAAAGAGTTGAACAGAGATTAAAGAGTTGAACAGAGATTAAAGAGTTGACCTTTCAGCTAGATAACAGTTTAGACATTTTTAGGTTGGACTTGTACCCTTATTTGTTAATAGTATGTGTATAGGGCCATAGATTAAAATGCCATATGTTTAAACAGACAGTGATATGGAACAGAGAATCTATAGCCCAGATCCTACTAATCAATAGACATGTTTAATTCTAATTATCAGGAACGCCCAGGTATCGATCCCCTGCTTCTCACAGAATCCTCTCCAGTTGGACACACACACGCACACACGCACAAATGCACAAACGCACACACAAACATACACGCACGCACACACAAACATGCACGCACGCACACACGCAAACACACACACACACACACACACACACACACACACACACACACACACACACACACACACACACACACACACACACACACACACACAGGCTGAGCCAGATACACAGACATGCACATAAGAAACACACAAACACATCGTTAATCTGAGAATGAGTTTGTTTGACTGGCTGGGTTGAGGCGGGGTGAGATCAGAATAGCCTGTTTGTAGATCAGCCCTTGTAGTTATTGATCACTTGGCCCCGTGAAGGACGAGGTCACAGGGTCGTCTGTCAGAGCACTGGACGTTGTGACAGAGGGAACGGACACTTCAAAGGGAAGGACATACTAGAAGCTGGACAGATGGACAGACTGAGCTGGGAAATGAGGGTGAGGGGTGAGCGGGAAACAGAGAGAGAGATTGCGATTTGAAATAACATTATTCGGCAGTATTTTATCAAGTTGTAAAGAAGGCCATTGAGGTTAGAGATAGCTGACCACCACAAATACAGCTTGTCTGCTACGTGGTGTGTGGAATACCGGGGTTTTAGGGGGTTTCCTCTCTTCATCTCTTCATAATCATCTAATGAAGGGTAAACGTGTGTAAATGCCTGCTTTGTGACAGGCGTGGGGACTTGTCTTGATAAAACAATGCAATAACGTGGCCTAAATCATCAGCTGGTCTATTGTTTTCCTCGGTCGCGTGTAGGCAGCTCTAAAAGCCTGCGGAGGTTTG